>NC_134357.1:185102464-185402464 GCF_048569485.1 Anomaloglossus baeobatrachus
GGTCTTCTGTCTTTCTCGTTCAACAAATGCAGCTCTGCTCCATCACTGCTGAATGGGGGAAGACGCTGCTTCCCGTGCAGCCTTCACTCCGTGAAGGCTGCACGGGAAGCAGCGTGCAGCCTTCACTCCGTGAGAGATCAGTGCTGCTGGCGGTGACAGACGCGTTACCATAGCAACAGGGCTCCGATCATGTGATTCCTGGAGCCGCGGTTAGCGGTGACGTCACCGCTAACTGCGTTGCTATGGCAACGGTGATCTCCGTTAATGACCGGCTGTGTCAGCCGGTCCCTAAGGGAACGGGGAGTCGACCGTGTGCTAGAGCATGTCGCCGGTACACGGCGATACACAAATGTGCACCGTGTACCGGAGAGATGCACTCGCAGGTCCTACATGACACGTCATAGTCATGTGACCAGTCTGTAGCCAATGAGATAATAGCCACGTGACTGGTCACATGGCTATTTTGACGTCACGATAGGTCCTGCATCACTGCTGGCAGTGCTGGTCACCGGGAGGATTCAGCGATCATCGGATGGAATAGCGGCAGGAGACAGAGTACAGGAGGGATCGCGGGGACCGGTAAGTGTTATGGCAATGTTTATTAACTGTATGTGTACATTTATAATGCGTTTTTATGTGTTTGTGATTGCCTCCCATTATATCCTATTGGTTCCAGTTCGGTTCGTCGAACGTTCGCCGAACCGAACTCGAACGAGACCTCCGTTCGGCGAACCGAACTCGAGCCGAACCACGGCCAGTTCACTCATCTCTACTAATGGGTTAAAGATCATCGTTCTTGGCAGCACATCATTTTGAGTAAACAGGACATATGTTGCCGAAAACAGTGATAGTCTATATGAACAGAACAATTTATTAATTGTTCTGTGCAAATTAGAAGCAAGACTCACCTGTCTTAACAGGGTATTTAATGATTGCCAATTGGCAAACATGTAACCAGGTAACAATAATTTGATAACTCAAGTCAGATACTGTAAAACCAGGATGACAGTGGGTCTGCACATGGGTTTGCAAAATGAGCCTTTGTATTTTGTATAATGATTTAATGATATGATACAAAGACTTTTTTTTATTGTGCCTCAGGTACAACATTTCAAAATTCTCATAGTATATTGATATTACTATAAGGCAAGAAAAAGGCTACAATACTATGTATCCTACTCTACAGGAATTATACATAAGCTACTGTAAATGTAAATGCTATGTATGGTGCAGAATTACAGTGTCACACTAATCAACAAGTACTATAGATTGGAGGTATCGATTTATCGCATTATGATGTAAGCAGTTGTGGGATTCACATCAAAACAGGGCATTCTATTAATTATCTTTATCCATCAAAAAAATCAGGCAGAGGGTGTCACAGATTGTACTGCTTATAATGCATTTAATGGAAATCTGTCAGCAGGTTTTTGCTACCTCATCTGAGAGCAGCATGATATAGGCAAGGAGATTCTGAATCCAATGGTGTATCACTTAGATTACTGGCTGTAGCTATTCTGAAACCATGTACACTTTTAGGTTTAGTCATGTAGCTGAGCCCAGACAGCTGTCCCACATCAGGTTCTCAATATAGATTGTACATTGACAGTGAGGTGTCACTCACATCAGGGAGCATGTCTGACTTCTCTGCAGGGGAGTTTCTAGTTCTGTAATGATAAGTGTCCTGCTCCTAAAACAAAAGTAGCAAAAAAACAAAATATTGGACTGTGACAAAACAGGTATGCCTGAACTTTCTGTGCTAACCATTGCAGCATGCTGGCTTCAGCTTACATAGCAACAACCTGCTGAAAGATTCCCTTTAACAAATATTACCTGCAATGAAAAGGAAAGAGATATTATGTCATCAAAATAGTGGGGATAACAGGTGATAAAAGGTTCAAAAGGCAACAGTTTTGCCAAACACTATACAGTAGACAAACAAGGAAAATAACTCATGCAAATGACATCTTATTTCTTTGTAACTAAGGTGCATGAATCCTCTCGTGTCCTTTGTATGAGTCAGATTTTATACATTGATATCCATGCACCTCATGCTCCATGATACCTTATAATATTGCATTTATGTATTGCTCTGACAAATTTGTAATTCTACACAATGAAAAGCTTTATTGGAATTCACATATAACTAGTCGAAGTAAATTGCAAGGAATGTCATTCCACTTCCCGTTGTCTTGAATCTCCACGCAGTCCTCATTGTCTTTACTATTATTGGGCTCTCCGAGGTTCCAGCTAGTAAATAAGATCTTCTCACCTGACAAGTATCTAAATATACCTTCTACTTGTAAGTCTGATATGCCCAAAAAAGCCTTGGCCGTTTCCCCCTTGGTGTGGAGTATGTCTTGAGTTGCAATATTTTCTGCAGCATTTCTTGGGGTTGCCAGGACACCTCCAGCTTCTCTGCACGTCTTCTGAGCATTTTCAAAATTTTCTTCTAAGCCATTGGTTACAAATACTTTGTCACCAGACTGCTTACCTCCATGGAAAAGAAGAACTGAAATAGGCAAAGATTGGAGATTTTATGTTTTCAAATGCAAAAAAATAAGCAAGGCAATGATATAATGGAGCACATATATACAATTGTTAACATGGGGTATGCATTTAGGTTATATTAAAGGGAATTTGTGATCAGGTATTTGATATGTAATCTGCCAGCAGCATGAGGTAGGGACTCTGATTCCAGCAATGTATTATTTAGTTTACTGGGTGCAGCAGATATGATAGAATCATTTTTATCTGCAGCAGATCTAGTAGACCTAGGAATGCTGAGCTCTGTACAACAACCACACCAAATGAATAGCAGATTTCTGCTCACACTGTATTGTGTCAAAAAGCTGCTAAGCAGTGATAGGGACATAGTTGGACCTGGAGGCAGTAGGGCAGTTTTCTTGTAGTGATAATCTCCTGCTGATAAAACACTGATTGTATTGAAACAGCAACACACAGCTTAGTAAGTGACAAATTGAAGTAATCAGGATTTTTGCACATACATTATGAAGCTCTCAGATTTAATAGCAAAAACTGGTGACATATTCCATTTAATTAAGCATTTGCCAGAAAATGTATTTCTTATATTTTTTTCTTTGACCAGGTTGATTTTCAAAATGAGTGAAACATTTTAAATTTAACATTGTCATTATAAGCAATTAACATTTATTTATTCATTTTTGTCATGAGTGTCCCACCCGTGGGAGATTTTGGGTGAGTCTGGAATCAGAAGATCACAATACCTTAGTGGCTGCAGATCCACTACTGGTATTTGAATGACTTCTATTTGCTTGTTCTATTTCCTTGTATTGCTGTCAGGGATAAGCAATGTTTCCTATTTGGCTGCTGTTTGTAGCTTTAATCCCATGTTCAGCTCTTTTGCTAACACTCCGCTTTGCTTTATAAAGTAAAGTGTTTTATTTTCTGATGCCGGTGATAGTATGTTAATCCTCTGTATATATCATATAGAGGGCCCCACCTACAGGATCAAATAATCCACCATTTTGAGATAACAATAGAGGATTACCCCAACACACCAAAGTGTATGGCATAAGAAAAAAAAAGAAAAGTGGTGTGCATAAATGCGGGATACACCCATTAGGAGAAAATATAAAAGTTGGTCTTTTATTAACAATCAGGTAGAGAAACAATACACACAATTAAAAACATTTAAAAGGAAATAAATGCCTCCTTTTTCCTGATTTGATCCCTATAGGGAACAAAACACCTCCTTTACCTTAACAACATCCACAATAAATAGGTAAATGGCAATTCAGGGCTTAAATTGTTATCAATACATGACAAAGATCACCTCTAACATGGCAAATATATGTTTGTATTTTATAACAGAAAAAAGATAGACCACCATATAACTATTATAACCTAGATCACATATACATATATATATATAGATTGGTAATAACATACCCCAAAAAAATTTTTTTGAGAGACAAATAAAGGTACAATTAAAGCTAGCGCTTGCTGAGTTAGCTGAACAAAAAAGCCATGTAAAGAAGGAAAAGCTGGAATAGCAAGATTCCTAATAACCCACAGTATGTTAGTAAATATGATTTAGGGCTTATATTGTTGGCAATAATATAAATCACTCCAGGGTAAGTATATGTTGTGACCAGGGCTGTATTTTCCCTTCATGCTGCCCTAGGCACTTTAAGTGGTCGGCTGGTTGCACCCCTTAGTGACAACGTAAAACTGAGTTTTCGCACACGACATCTGTTTAAGGCAGATCTACTCTGTAAAACACTTTAAAAAGTATCAATGAGAAATGAAGGGCACTAACCCCCCCCCCCCCCCCAATGGGGATCACCACAGGCACATCAAAACATAGCATGAGTATAAAATATTCCCACCACACCATCCCCAGTTATATACTGTGACTGTGACACTGCCCCTAATAAACTACACACTACCCTCCCTTATAAATTATATCCACCACACTTTCCTCGAAATATGATCTGCACGTTGTCCTCACATCATGCTGCTCCCTCCTCACAGTGTCCCATGCATGCTGCCCCCTCCTCACAATGTCCCATGCATGCTGCCCCCTTCTCACAGTGTCCCATGCATGCTGCCCCCTCCTCACAGTGTCCCATGCATGCTGCCCCCTCCTCACAGTGTCCCATGCATGCTGCCCCCTCCTCACAGTGTCCCATGCATGATGCCCCCTCCTCACAGTGTCCCATGCATGCTGCCCCCTCCTCACAGTGTCCCATGCATGCTGCTCCCTCCTCACAGTGTCCCATGCATGCTGCCCCCTTCTCACAGTGTCCCATGCATGATGCCCCCTCCTCACAATGTCCCATGCATGCTGCTCCCTCCTCACTGTGTCCCATGCATGCTGCCCCCTTCTCACAGTGTCCCATGCATGCTGCCCCCTCCTAACAGTGTCCCATGCATGCTGCCCCCTCCTCACAGTGTCCCATGCATGCTGCCCCCTCCTCACAGTGTCCCATGCATGATGCCCCCTCCTCACAGTGTCCCATGCATGCTGCCCCCTCCTCAGTGTCCCATGCATGCTGCCCCCTCCTCGCAGTGTCCCATGCATGCTGCTCCCTCCTCAGTGTCCCATACATGTGTCGTGGGCGGGGAGGGGACGCTGCGCTCACCCACTGCTCGGGTCCGGCTGCTGCTGCTTCGCTTGCTGCTCGGTGGCTCGAGCGGTGGGCCGGATCCCGGGGCCTCGAGCGGCGCTCCTCGCCCGTGAGTGAAAAGGGGGAATGGTTTTGGGGATTTATTGTCCGTGACGTCACCCACGGTTGTGGTGAGGTTGTGACACCACCGCTGCTCTGGACGGGGATCCCGGGAGCGATGACAGGGAGCAGCTTGGATGTTGTTCTTTCCCTCCGTGGGTAGGGGAGTTGGTTGTCCAGGGGCTCGGTAAGGGAGGGATGGCAGGCGGCTTACGGGGCCCGGTGAGGTACAGGGTCGCGGGGGCAGCGCGGTGCCGCACGGCACAGTGGTACTCACTCAGCCAATGACGAATGCAAAGTCTCCGGTAAAACAAACGGCTGGATGGACGGGTCCCACAGACAGCTGCGGTTGTTCTTCTCCCGGTAGGTTGGTGGTGACTGCCTTTCCCTGCACCTGTGTTAAAATCTCGGATCTGATGGCTTCCCACCGGTAACCCGCTCCCCAGCTTGGATGGATGCTGAGGGAGCCCCTTTTGCCCGCAGGCTCTGGCCCTGGGAAATGTAGCCTTGGCGGTGACTGTATTTCCCTTCACGGTTTGAGCTGTTGCCTTCAATCGGGTCTTGACTGCTGGGAAACCCCGGAGGTTCCCTTCGCTAACGGATTTGACCGGTTTTACGGCGACTCCTAGCCTGGTCGGGGTCCGTAAGCCCTGCCGAATGGTGCTGGCTTCTCTTCGTTCCCCGATCTGGTACCGGCGGGCCACCGCCTGTCCCCGGTCCTTACGGTTCACGTCAATCAGCCTCTCCTGCAGACGGTCACCACCGTCTGCCAAACTTGCTGTCAAGTGCCCGAGCTACGCACCCGGACACGGTCAGTCTCCTCCACTCCCACTTCACTCGTTCAACTCCAAAACTCCAAACTAAACTGCCTTCCTTTTCCTGCTCCTCACAGTGTCCCATGCATGCTGCCATCTCCTCACAGTGTCCCATGCATGCTGCCCCCTCCTCACAGTGTCCCATGCATGCTGCCCCCTCCTCACAGTGTCCCATGCATGCTGCCCCCTCCTCACAGTGTCCCATGCATGCTGCCCCCTCCTCACAGTGTCCCATGCATGCTGCTCCCTCCTCACAGTGTCCCATGCATGCTGCCCCCTCTTCAGTGTCCCATGCATGCTGTTCTCTCCTCACAGTGTCCCGTGCATGCTGCTCCCTCCTCACAATGTCCCATGCATGCTGCTGCCCCTCCTCACAGTGTCCCATGCATGCTGCCCCCTCCTCACAGTGTCCCATGCATGCTGCCCCCTCCTCAGTGTCCCATGCATGCTGATACCTCCTCACAGTGTCCTATGCATGCTGCCCCCTCCTCACAGTGTCCCATGCATGCTGCCCCCTCCTCAGTGTCCCATGCATGCTGCTCCCTCCTCACAGTGTCCCATGCATGCTGCTCCCTCCTCAGTGTCCCATGCATGCTGCCCCCTCCTCACAGTGTCCCATGCATGCTGCCCCTCTCCATGAGCTCCTAATGCTGCCTTCCTCTTTTCCATAATGACACCTCCATTTTGTCCCACTCATGCTAAAACCACCCCACTAGAGCTTATGCTGAGACACCCCCCCCACACACACTACCCCACTCTTGATATTGACTCCCCTACATTGCTCCACTCCATACTGAGCCCACACATGCTGCCCCATCTCCATAATGAGCTCCCAATGCTGCCACCCTCTAATTCTGAGTCCTTACACTCCCCCCACCTCCAGCAGCAGCCTCTCCCCCAGCCTCAGCCTCTCTTCCCTCAGCATCAGCCTCTCTCCCCCAGCTTCAGCCTCTCTCCCCCTAGCCTCCCCAGCATCAGCCTCACTCCCCAGTCTCCGCCAGCATCATCCTCACTCCCCAGTCTCCGCCAGCATCAGCCTCACCCCCCCATCCTGCGCCAGCATCAGCCTCACCCCCCCATCCTCCGCCAGCATCAGCCTCTCTCCACCCAGCCTCCTCCAGCACCAGCCTCTCTCCAGCCAGCCTCCCCCAGCATCAACCTCTCTCCCCCCAGCCTCCACAAGCATCAGACTCTCTCCCCCCAGCCTCCGCCAGCATCAGCCTCTCTCCCCCCAGCCTTCGCCAGCATCAGCCTCTCTCCCCCCAGCCTCCGCCAGCATCAGCCTCTGCCTCCCCCCAGCCTCCACCAGCATCAGCCTCTGCCTCCCCCCAGCCTCCGCCAGCATCAGCCTCTGCCTCCCCCCAGCCTCCGCCAGCATCAACCTCTGCCTCCCCCCAGCCTCCGCCAGCATCAGCCTCTGCCTCCCCCCAGCCTCCGCCAGCATCAGCCTCTGCCTCCCTCCAGCCTCCGCCAGCATCAGCCTCTGCCTCGCCCCAGCCTGCGCCAGCATCAGCCTCTGCCTCCCCCCTGCCTCCCCCAGCATCAGCCTCTGCCTCCCCCCAGCCTCCCCCTAGTCTCAGCCTCTGCCTCCCCCCAGCCTCCGCCCAGTCTCAGCCTCTGCCTCCCCACAGCCTCCCCCCAGTCTCAGCCTCTGCCTCCCCCCAGCCTCCCCAGTCTCAACCTCTGCCTCCCCCCAGTCTCAGCCTCTGCCTCCCCCCAGTCTCAGCCTCTGCCTCCCCCCAGCCTCCCCCCAGTCTCAGCCTCTGCCTCCCCCCAGCCTCCCCCCAGTCTCAGCCTCTGCCTCCCCCCAGTCTCAGCCTCCCCCCAGTCTCTGCCTCTGCCTCCTCCCAGCCTCCCTCCAGCCTCAGCCTCTGCCTCCCCCCAGTCTCAGCCTCTGCCTCCCCCCAGTCTTAGCTTTTGCCTCCCCCCAGCCTCCCCCAGTCTCAGCCTCTGCCTCCCCCAGCCTCCCCCCAGTCTCAGCCTCTGCCTCCCCCCAGTCTCAGCATCTGCCTCCCCCCAGTCTCAGCCTCTGCCTCCCCCCAGCCTCCCCCCTGTCTCAGCAACACCCCAGCCTCCCCCCAGTCTCAGCATCTGCCTCCCCCCAGTCTCAGCCTCTGCCTCCCCCCAGCCTCCCCCCAGTCTCAGCCTTTGCCTCCCCCCAGCCTCCCCCCAGTCTCAGCCTCTGCCTTCCCCCAGCCTCCACCAGCATCAGCCTCTGCCTCCCCCCAGCCTCCCCCAGCATCAGCCTCTGCCTCCCCCCAGCCTCCACCAGCATCAGCCTCTGCCTCCCCCCAGACTCAGCCTTTGCCTCCCCCCAGCCTCCCCCCAGTCTCAGCCTCTGCCTCCCCCCAGCCTCCCCCAGTCTCAGCCTCCCCCAAGTCTCAGCCTCTGCCTCCCTCCAGCCTCCCCCCAGTCTCAGCCTCTGCCTCCCTCCAGCCACCCCCCAGTCTCAGCCTCTGCCTGCCCCTCATCTACTATCCTCATATTGCAGCCTCTGCCTGTCCCTCATCCACTATCCTCACATTGCAGCCTCTGCCTGCCCCTCGTCCACTGTCCTCATATTGCAGCCTCTGCCTGTCCCTCGTCCACTATCCTCACATTGCAGCCTCTGCCTGCCCCTCGTCCACTATCCTCACATTGCAGCCTCTGCCTCTGCCTGTCCCTCGTCCACTATACTCACATTGCAGCCTCTGCCTGTCCCTCGTCCACTATACTCACGTTGTAGCCTGCCTGTCCCTCCCCCAGAATCCTCACTTCACAGTACTGGAACTCTGCCAGCGGTTACCTGCTCTTGTGAACCCCGCCTCCTCTTGCTGCTGCCACTCCTCCTACGGTGTCCGTCATCCTCCTGCTGCTGCTGGCTCCGGTGAGTGTTCTGTCCTCCGCGGCATCTGCAGCATTTGATGCCACAGCACGGAGCTGATTGGCGTGCCTCTGACCCCGGAAGTGCAGGCACTTCCAGGGTCAATCAGTTCTCTGTGCCCGGCGGCGCCCACTGTTTATCTGTATTCGCGTCTTAAAGACGCAGATACAGATAAATGGAAGTGCGTCTCTCTGAAGTCCCTGAAATTTCTGGGACTGAAATATTTATTATGTTTGAGTAGTTTTTTTTAGTGCTCTGCAAACACTAGACAGTTGAAAGGGGCAGTTGTATAACTTCCTGCACCATACCTGATATATCTACGGTAAATGTACCATTAAAACATATTAAAGACATAGCAAGAATGTCAGAAAAATATCAATGTATAATTACTTTTTTTATATTTTGAAAGACTTGCTTGAAATGTCTCAAGTTCTCTTTGAAATGCATTTAATTGTTCCTTGACGACTTCAACCTCTGAGAAAAAAAAATATATATAATTCACTTAACTAAACCTCATTGAGTAACTATAAAAGACCTATTGGAAAAAAAAAAAAGTCCAGCGTCTCTTGGAGGAAGGAATTATTAAAATATTTCTTGAGAGTCTGAAAGATTAGCGCACTTGCGTTTAAAAAAACTCACCAATAATGCACCTGCATTTTTACCGCATTTTTGTGTGTTTTTGATGCGTTATTGATGCGTTATTCTGCAGGTTGGTCGCTGCGTTTTTTACCATTAGCTATGGGAAAAAACAAAGGTACCTGCAGAAAAGAAGGGACATGCTCATTCTTTTTCTCAAGAAATTCTGCAGAAAGAATGTTCTTGAGAAAAAAACGCAGTGTGCGCATAGCTAATTTTTTTTCCCATAGGTTTTGCTAAGAAATGTCAGCAGAAAGATTGTAACCATTTTCTCAAGAAATTTGTGCAGCAAAAATGCAAAAAAACCCGTGGGTATAAACGCAGTGTGCGCACAGGGCCTTAAACTTTATTTGTTCCAGTAAAAAAAGTGAAGCACACATAGGGGGGACACAGGAAAAAAATGATAGAATGTGAGGACTACCTACACGTTTCAACCTTGCGGTCTTAATCATATCAAAGGCCTATTGGGTAACAAAAATAAAAAATGATCCCTAATATTTGGCAGTGGTGTTCAGTAAAAAGAAGATTGTCAACCTATGATCAAACGCTCGTAAATAAAAAACAAAGCAGTCTTCAAATAATTTTTAATGAATAAGTCTGGCACCAATTAAAAGGACACCTGTCATAAGGTTTTCCTCACCTAACCTGAGAGCAGCATAACGTAGGAGTAGAGATTGTGCTTCCAGTCATGTATCACTTACTGGGCTACTAAGTGTAGTTTAGATAAAATCATAAAATCACTGTTTAATCAGCAGTAGATTATCATTAGAGGATTACTTGGCGTTCTGCCAGGTAGTCCAGCATATTCATTAGCCCTGTATAACTGCTAGATCTGCAGCCGAGAAAACATTAATTTTATCAAAATTACTTAAAACAACCCAGTAAGTGACACATCGCTTGAATCAGGGTCTCTGTCTCTACATTATGCTGCTCTCAGATGAGATAGCAAAAACCTGGTGACCAATTCCCTTTAAATGGGTTTTCAACTTTCAGTAAATTGGATTTCAAATGTACGTAATGGATCTAAAGTAACAAACAGAACAGTTGCTCACTTTCACTGGAATTAGTTATCTTCTTGCCAATGCTTGATTCTCATTTTAACTGCAGTGATGATTTCATCCCAACAGCGGGCATCACCAGTACAGCCAATCACTGAGCTCAGGGGCTGTGTTGAGGAATATGGTATGAGAAGATAAGCTCAGTGATTAGCTATAACGATGGTGTGTACTGTGAATGTGACATCACCACTGCAGACCCAAGCACTGACCGGGAAAGTCAAATCCAACTCTATTAGTTCTTTTCATTATTTCTGAGCCTATGGGTTCTATTTTCTTAAAAGTTGAAAACCCGTTGATCCCTTTTTATAGAAACCTACATTAAGTGCTATATATGTCTCCATGATTGCATGCTGTGAGCAAACCTGGTGAGTACTATTAAAGGGAACCTGTCATGTAATTTATGTGTTCTAACCTAGTAGCAGTGTGATGTGTGGCCTAGTAACCCCTTCCTAACCATTCCTGTGTTGTAATAGTGTGTAATGTGCATGTATAATAATATGTTTTATTACTTATGTGTACCCTATGTAAATGAGCAGGGACTCTAGCCACCATAGGCGTCGCATCACCCTGTGGGCATTTGCATGTTTTCCGTGGTATAACGCCCGTGTGGGCGTTATACCATGGACTTACTTGAGCGACATCCCCGTTAGCTCCTTGAGATCTCGCACGTGCGCATTTACCATTCCCGCAGCCTTGTTATCTGGGTGCTTAATTCTCGTCACGAGCGCAGTTTAATTGCCATATTTGTTGTACTAAACTCCTCTGTGAATACCGATCCAATAGCGCAAACGCAGTACGATCGTCGCTTTCATCTGCACTAGTCTCTTTGTGAATACTAGCTAGATAGCACAGGCGTATATTGATGCATGCGCAATATGTTTACCTCGACACTTCCTGTTTCCTGAATTCATTCAGACAGTGTTCTTGTGTGCTCTCTCCGTACGCCATGGAGACCACATACACACACCGGTATAGTTTAATGTTTTAATTATACTCTTGTATTTCTATACTTTGTTTTTTTATGAATAACCACTCTCATTTCTCCCTGATGAAGCTCAGTTGAGCGACACACGTTGGGGCTGGGTGACTTATTTGTCTATGTCTTCATAATTTATATCATGCTAGCATGACTGACCTTGCTGCTATAATCGCTGCCTATTTAGGCTTTTGCTACTACCTCAGAGCATGGATAATTTTGCTGCTGATTCCTGCTTTTTTTAAGCTTGTACCAGTGATTTAGGGTTTGCTATTTTTGCACTTATTTGTTATCCTGCTGTGTGCTTATCATGCTTTAAATTGTGAACTTATTTATATTGGCAGTATTAGGCACTATGAAGTGCTGTTCATGTTTTTTTCTTGCAATACTTCTTTGTATCAATTTGTTGCGGTTTTTCCGCACAATTTTGTGTGATATTTGATCAGGCACCTTTATACTATTTGAAGACATGGTTGACGTTTTATGTGTTTTTAACTTTGTTCAAATAAAATGTATTATTTACTTTTGTATATTGTGAGCTGAATGCTTCTCTTTTAACCTAGGCTTTTTCTCCTAGTGTATATGATTCTCGTCTTCAGACGTGCACTGCGCATGACCGGAACCGCACGAGTCTTCTGAGCATGCGCACTGCGCGTCTGAGGACGAAAAACAAGCACCCAGATGAGAACGCTGCGAGAATGGTAAGTGCGCGCGCGGGATCTCAAGGAGCGACGGGACGTCGCTCAAGTAAATCCATGCTATCACGTCCACAGGGGCGTGATACCACGGAAAACATGCAAACTCTCATAGGGCGATGTGATGCCCATGGAGCCAGAGCCCCTGCTCATTTTTCATAGGGTACACATAAGTAATAAAACATTTTTATTTATGTACATTACACACTATTACAACACATGGATGGGTAGGAAGGGGTTGCTAGGCCACACATCACACTGCTACTAGGTCAGTACACATAAATTACCTGACAGGTTCCCTTTAATCTCTGTCCTGTATAACACTTATTTAACTGCTCACTGGAATAATGCTGGTAAATCAGCATTTTGGAAAAGTGTCAATACCCTTTAGTGAGAATATTAGCAGGAAACCGCAAAGGGCACGGTATATAACTGACCAATAAAATTATCCATGTAGTACCTGAAGTAGCACTGACACCCTGTTCTCCTTTATGCCCAGTAGAGCCTCTCTCTCCTTTTTCTCCTGGAGGACCAAGTTTTCCAGGAGGTCCCTGAATTCCTCGAGATCCCTGTGCCCCTGTGTGAGACAGAAAAAAATCAATATTAAATCAGATACCTAATAATAGAAAGTTTAAGTTCATGCTATCATTGAGAAATCCTAATGATATCACAGGAAAAAGGAAAGTAGAATGGGTGGAAGGTGCTTTTGTGGCGCCCCTGACCTGGTCAGGCACCACTGAGTACTGCACCCATGCTGGGGGCTGTGCAATACAGGTAATCCAGAAGGCTGAGCGATGTGTGACTACACAGGCGCATAGTAATCAGGTCTTACACATGTACCTTTGGGAGGACTCCTGAGAGCTTCCAGGAGGGGGCGTGCCTCCATGTCTACTAAAGCGGTGTGGTTGAGAGCCTGGTTGCTAGGTTGCGTAGGCAAGAACAGGAGAGGAGGAGCAGTGAACCAGTTAGTGAGTGCAGCTCAGGGAGAGCAGTCACATGCAGCAGACCCTGGAGTCTGTCACAATCTGACATCGTACGCGCAGTGACTACCGATGGGGGAGATCGGTCACCTGGTAGTTCCACCCGAAATCCACCGAAGGCTAGAGAGAGCAAAGGTGTGGCAGAGTAAGGGGACTGCCAGGGAGGTACCAGGCCCGCAGGGGTAACAGGTCCCAGTGCAGAGATAGATCCAGCTTTCTTCTGCCAAACCTGCCGGTGTGGGGCCCTTAAAGCCCACACCATACCACCACAGAGTCCGCAGCCACGTAGCGAAGAGAGGGCCCATAGTTCACAGGAGGCAAGCAGCCAGAGTGACCTGGTCCATGCTGCAAGCAAACGGGCTGAAACGAGGGGAGCAGCAACTTCCCTGGGTGACCCCCGTAGGGACTTCAAGTCGGGGTCACCACAAACACAAAAGGGCTAAGGAAGGTGAGTTGGTAGTCACCCTCATCTGCCAGCCAGAAGGATTCCTGGTTCCAGCCTGGTTCATCCCAGCTACGCCTGGGTTACTCACCCTGCCACCTAATGTGAGTAAAACCCCTGAAAGACATTCTGCTTGTGCGTGTGACTCATTTTGCGACTTGTGGTGCCACACACTTACACAGGGCCCTGGGACTTGCCTCACTCTCGGGAGGCCACTACATCTGACTGCACCCACCATCAGCCCCAGGCACCCCTTAATCTGCAGTGGCTGTCCCCAATGACCGCAATACCGAGAGTGGCGTCACGACAATCCTAAAGAGAAGATTCCCTACCTGTGACCAGACCGTCCCATCCACGTGGAGTCCCTGAAGGTAATGCACCGACACAACACCTGTGGGGCTCACACTTTTAGTTGACCACTAGACCTTAAACAGGTGGTATCAGTACCATCTCCCTTACTTATGACAATCTCACTTCCTCTTCTGCACTATATGTGTGAGTGCTGTTACTTCCTTCTGCTCATATAACTAATGACTGTCCAGTGACATTATGAATAGAGGCTTGGTTACATTATTTGTAACTGGAGGGAATGATGAGCTGCTCAAGAAAAGAATTCTTAATGCAAAAAGTATTTTTTTTTTATCAAAACAGTCTTCTTAGAGTATTTGCATCGCCTCACAATTAAAGGGAATCTGTCAGCGGGATTTCACTCCCCAAACTATTTATATATATATACTAGAAGGTGACCCGATTCTAACGCATCGGGTATTCTAGAATTTATTGTGTATTTAATGTATGATTTTTGTTATATATATCCATGTTGTTGTGTGTAGTTGCCAAGTGTTTGTGTAGGGCGCTGTAAATGTTCTGGGTGTTGTCTGGGTGTGGCGGTGTGAGAACAGTGTTGTTTGTGTGTTGCGTTGTTTTTGGAGCGCTGTTTGTCTGCAGTAGAGTTGAGCGCGGTTCGTGGTTCTCCAGTTCGCGGTTCGAGTGATTTTGGGGCGTGTTCTAGATAGAACTAGAACTCGAGCTTTTTGCTAAAGCTTGATAGTTCTAGATACGTTCGAGAACGGTTCTAGCAGCAAAAAGCAGGGCTTTTTACAGCTACAGTGTGCAGGAGCCATCGCTGGCAGCCTGCCAGAAGCTGGTAACCAAGATAAACATCGGGTATCCAAGCAAAGCGCTTTGGTTAGTAACCCGATGTTTATCCTAGTTACGTGCAGGAAGCCCACACTTCCCCGCTCAGCTCGCTCCGCCCCCTCCTGCACGCGGCATGTACACATACATACATACACACACACACACACGTCCGTCATCCTGGTACTCTGCACACATGGTCCCGCTCGGCTTACCTGCGGTGATGAAGTCCCGACCTCAGCGCTGTCACTGTCATCCATGGCCGCCGCTTGTCACATCACCTTCTATCGCTTCCGACCCGAGACTGACTGGCGGTGACGTCATGGGCCTCTCGCGATACTTGGCTGTGAAGGCGGCGGTCATTGAACTCAGTGACAGGGGCTGTCAGCAGTGCAGGAGATCAGCGCAGGTAATGTACCTCGCTGACAGCAGCACTTGTCATGCCCTGCAGTGACCTGGGCTGACCCATTGATGTTAGCTCAGGTCACTGCACTGCTCTCCCAGCCAATGGGGAACATCCTGCTCTTCATTGACTGGGACAGTGTGGATCGTCATGGCAACCCCTTGGAATACACCAGACCTGGATTTGTTTTTCTTTCTAATAAATTGGTTAAAGAGGGAATGTATTGGGGAGTATTTTTTCAAATAAAAATGTGTCGTCTATTTTTTTTTATTACTGACTGGGTTGGTGATGTCGGGTATCTGATAGACGCCTGACCTCACCAACCCCAGGGCTTGATTCCAGGTGACATTACACATCTGGTATTAACCCCATATATTACCCCGTTTGCCACCGCACCAGGGCGCAGGATGAGCTGGGGCGAAGCTCCAGGATTGGCACATCTAATGGATGCGCCACTTCTGGAGCAGCTGCGGCCTGCTATTTTTAGGCTGGGGAGAGTCCAATAACCATGGACCTCCCTAGTCTGAGAATATCAGACCCCAGCTGTCTGCTTTACCTTGGCTGGTGATCCAATTTTGGGGGGACCCCTACGTGTTTTTTTTTTTTAATTATTTATTTAATTTAAAATAACAGCATGGGGTGCCCTCAGTTTTGGATTACCAGCCAAGGTGAGGTTGCCAGCTGTGGTCTGCAGGCTGCAGCCGTCTGCTTTACCCTAGCTGGCTACAAAAATAGGGGGAACCCTACGTCATTTTTTTTTTTCATTTTTTTGGCGAAATACAAAGCTAAGCACCCCTTAGTGCTACATGAAAGGCACCAAAGGGTGCAAAATTACAAAATGCAGGAGAGTGGGACATTATGTGTCTTTCTGCCATTATAATGACAGAAAATATTGATATGAAGTGCACAAGCACAAGAAAATCACCAGAGCGCTCTACGCTGTGAAAAGCAGTAGAAAATGGCACTGGAGTGAATATGTGACCGCCTCATGTAGAATGAAGCTATGGATCCTGGGTAAATTTATGCATTTACCCTCCTTCAGTTTTTTTGCAGTACACAAAAAAACCGGAAGGCACACGGATGACAAACAGATGACATACGGACCGTCTACGGAACGGAAACGGATGCCACACGGATGCACCCGTGAAAAAAAACGGACTGTTTTTTGCAGACCGCAAAAATGGATCGGTCGTGTTAATGTAGCCTTATTCTGATCTGCCGTTTATAAACAGCAGGCAGAAATAAGTGAATAACTCCCCCCAGCGTCAGAAAATCTCCGGGGTTTCAGGGCTAGCTGAGACCCTGGAGATCATGATTCAGGACGGTTTTTCCGGTCCCCGCTCACGTGATCACAGGTATACACCGTACACCGATGATCACGTTACAGTAAATGACAGCGCCGGTAAAAAATTATTTATCTCCCATCTGGCATGAACAAACATGATAAATCTCCTCTCCGGTCCCCTCCGGTCCCCCGGTGTCGCCAAAGTGCCCCCCCCTGATGCCCTCCCAGAAATCCAAGATGGCCGCGCGCACAGCAGCGCGCCGGCCGCATTCACCCTACTCCTCTGATTTCTGTCGCATGTGCCATGACACATGCGACAGAAAACTCTTCCCCAGGCCCTGCCAGGTCACCCCCTATAACCCCACCGGTGTTCCCCGGTGTCCCACGGTACCTGTGCAGCGTTGATCCCCCCACGGCCCTCTCCTTCACAATAGACACTGCCGCATGCACAGAGCGGCTGTCAGCTCAGCTTCCTGTGTTCAGACACAGTGAGTGGTGGTTATGCATCTGTAAGCTAAATGGGTGGCACGGTGGCTCAGTGGTTAGCACTGCAGTCTTGCAGCGCTGAGGTCCTGGGTTCAATTCTCACCAACGACACCATCTGCAAGGAGTTTGTATGTTTTCCCCGTGTTTGCGTGGGTTTCCTCCAGGTACTCCGGTTTCCTCCCACACTCCAAAGACATACAGCGCTATGGAATTAATAACGCTATATAAATGAATAAATTATTATTATTATTACTGTATTGCCCTGCTCATGAGGTAAGGAACATAATTGATCAGGAGAGCTATATACTACATTTCCAAATGGAGGGATTTGCTTTTATAGTTTCCCTGCTGAACGACTACCAAACATGAGAGTCCGTTATACGCCACAAGAAAACACATCTAAATAGCGAGCTCTGTTGTTAAGTATTCATTCAGCTGGATAACTGGACTTAAAGGGGTATTCCATCTCCAAGATCCTATCCCCAATATATAGTAGGTGGAATAGCAATAGTATCAGCAAATACCAATATTTGGAAATGTAGAATAGTTCTCCTAATTAGGCATGCCCTTACCTCATGAGCAGGGCATTGCAGCTTTGGTAGCAACCATTACGACATGGACTCTGCTGCTGTGGACCCGGGGAGAGTGAGTGCAGATTCATTGCACCCACACTCCTCACATGAAGGGTCCGCACTCCTAGAAAATGGGGGATACGTTCCCTGAGTGTCTCCCCCCATATTCTAGACGGTCCAGAGTCGTCGTGCGACCCCTTAATTTTTTTTCTTACAATAAATTGGTGAAAGAGGAAATGTTTTGGGGACTGTTTTTTCAAATAAATTTCTCTTGTCGATTTTTTTTTTGTTAGTACTGACAGTTTATGATGTTGGGTATCTAATAGATGCCATGACATCACAAACTGCTGGGCTTGATCTCAGGTGACTTTACAGCTACTGCACCAGGGCACGGGATGAGCTGGGGTGAAGCGCTAGGATTGGCGCATCTAGTGGATGCGCCACGTCTGGGGTGCCTGCGGCCAGTTATTTTTAGGCTGTGAAGGCCCAATAACTATGGACCTTCCCACCCTGAGAATACCAGACCACAGCTGTCCGCTTTACCTTGGCTGGTGATCCAATTTGGGGGGGACCCTACTTTTATTGTGTAATTATTAATATTTATAAAATAATTATAAAAAAAGAGCCTGGGGGGACCTCCACACTGGATCCCCAACCACGGTAAAGCTGCCAGCTGTGGTTTTCAGGCTACAGCCGTCTGCTTTACACTAGCTGGCTATCAAAAATGGGGGGACCCAATGTCATTTTTTTTTTAACTATTTTTTGAATAGAAAAAATTAATGGGCTTCCCTGTATTTTGATTGCCAACCAAGGTAACGGCAGGCAGATGGGGGTGGCAACCCATAGCTGTCTGCTTTATCTGCGCTGAGAATCAAAAATACCGCGGAGCGCTACGTCATATTTTTTAAAGATTTATTTTTACAGCACTGTGATGTCCAGCAATCAAAATACAGGGAAGCCCATTTTGTTTTAAGTTATTTAAATAAATAATTAAAAAAATATATATGGGCTCCCGCTGCATTTTTTGTATTGCTAGCTAAGGGTAATCCAAGCAGCTACTGGCTGCTAACCCCCAGTGCTTGGTGTTACCTTCACTGGCAATGGAAAATCCAGGGAAGCATTTTTTATTTTTTTTGCCAAAAAACTACAAAAAAAGGACGTGAGCTCCGCCATATTTTTGTATGCTAGCCAGGTATAGCAGGCAGGTGCTGGAAGAGTTGGATACAGCGCCAGAAGATGGCGCTTCTATGAAAGTGCCATTTTCTGAGGCGGCTGCAGACTGCAAAAATGGGGCGAAGCCTACGTCATTTGTTTTCTAATTATTTCATTAAATTCATGAAATAATAAAAAAAGGGCTTCCCTTTATTTTTGGTTCCCAGCCGGGTACAAATAGGCAACTGGGGGTTGGGGGCAGCCGTAACTGCCTGCTGTACCTGGCTAGCATACAAAAATATGGCGAAGCCCACATAATTTTTTCAGGGGGCAAAAAACTTCTGCATACAGTCCTGGATGGAGTATGCTGAGCCTTGTAGTTCTGCAGCTGCTGTCTGTCTGGAGAAGAGCACACAGCAGCTGCAGAACTACAAGGCTCAGCATACTCCATCCAGGACTGTATGCAGAAGTTTTTTGCCCACCAAAAAAATGACGTGGGCTTCGCCATATTTTTGTATGCTAGCCAGGTACAGCAGGCAGCCACGGGCTGCCTCCAACCCCCAGTTGCCTATTTGTACCCGGCTGGGCACAAAAATATAGGGAAGCCCGTTTTTTTTAATTATTTCACTTATTTCATGAAATAATTAAAAAACAAATGACGTGGGCTTCGCCCCATTTTTGTGTCCACCCGGCTACAACTAGGCAGCTGGGGATTGGAATCCACAGTACAGGTTAGCCCGAGGTTTCTGGGCGCCTCTGCTGTGAATTGCAGTCCGCAGCCGCCCCAGAAAATGGCACTTTCATAGAAGCGCCATCATCTGGCACTGTATCCAACTCTTCCAACAGCCCTGAAGCCGGGTGGCTTGTTGGGTAATAATGAGTTAATACTAGCTTTGTTTTACTAGCTAGTATTAAGTCAGAGATTCTTAATGTCAGGCACGTTTGACCCGGCCATTAAGAATCTCCAATAAAGGGTTCAAAAAAAGGCACCACACAGAGAAAAAATACTTTAATAGAAATAAATACACAGACACATTAGAGACTCCATCTTTATTACCCCCTGTCAGCCCTCCACGATCCATGGTCTTCTGTCTTCCTCGTTCAACAAATGCAGCTCTGCTCCATCACTGCTGCATGGGGGAAGACCCTGCTGCTCCCCGTGCAGCCTTCACTCCGTGAGTGATCAGTGCTGCTGGCTGTCAGCGGTAACGCTGACAGACGCGTTACCATATCAACGGTGCTCCCAGGGCCGCGGTTAGCGGTGACGTCACCGCTAACTGCATTGCTATGGCAATGGTGATCTCCGTTAATGACCGGCTGTGTCAGCCGGTCCCTAACGGAATGGGGAGTCGACTGTGTGCTAGAGCATGTCGCCGGTACACGGCGATACACAAATGTGCACTGTGTACCGGAGAGATGCACTCGCAGGTCCTACATGACGTGTCATAGTCATGTGACCAGTCTGTAGCCAATGAGATAACCACGTGACTGGTCACATGGCTATTTTGACATCACGATAGGTCCTGCATCTCTGCTGGCAGTGCTGGTCACCGGGAGGATTCAGCGATCATCGGATGGAATAGCGGCAGGAGACAGAGTGCAGGAGGGATCGCGGGGACCGGTAAGTGTTATGGCAATGTTTATTAACTGTTTGTGTACAGTTATCATGCATTTTTATGTGTTTGTGATTGCCTCCCATTATATCCTATAGGTTCGAGTTTGGTTCGTCGAACGTCCGACGAACCAAACTCGAACGAGACCTACCTTCGGCGAACCGAACTCGAGCCGAACCACGGCCAGTTCGCTCATCTCTAGTCTGCAGCGTTGTGTGTGTGGTGCTGTGTATGTTGGGCGGTTTGTGTGGGTGTGTGTGTGTGTTTTGGGGGGAGGTATGTTTTGTGCAGTGTGTGCGTGTTTGTGTGTGTGTGTGTGTGTTGGAGGAGTAGTCCTGGGGAGAGAGGAGTATAATAGGAGGAGTAGTCCTGGGGGAGAGGAGTATAAAAGGAGGCGTAGTCCTGAGGGGAGAGCAGGATAATAGGGGGAGAGCAGGATAATAAGAGGAGTAGTCCTGGGGAGAGAGGAGGATAATAGGAGGAGAAATCCTGGGGGGAGAGGAGGATAATAGGAGGAGAAGTCCTGGGGGGAGAGGAGTATAATAGGAGTAGTGGTCTTGGAGGTGAGGAGGATAATAGGAGGAGTAGTCCTGGGGAGAGAGGAGGATAATAGGAGGAGTAGTCCTGGGGGGGAGAGGAGGATAATAGGAGGAGTAGTCCTGGGGGGGAGAGGAGAATAATAGGAGGAGTAGTCCTGGGGGGAGAGGAGTATAATAGGAGGAGTAGTCCTGCAGGGAGAGGAGGATATTAGGAGGAGTAGTCCTGGGGGAGAGGAGTATAATAGGAGTAGTAGTCCTGGGGGGAGAGGCGTATAATAGGAGGAGTAGTCCTGGGGGGGAGAGGAGTATAATAGAAGGAATAGTCCTGGGGGGAGAGGAGTATAATAGGAGGAATAGTCCTGGGGGAGAGGAGTATAATAGGAGGAATTATCCTGGGCGGTGAGGAGAATAATAGGAGGAATAATCCTGGGGGGAGAGGAGAATAATAGGAGGAGTAGTCCTGGAGGGAGAGGAGGATAATAGAAGGAGTAGTCCTGTGGGGAGAGGATAATAATAGGAGGAGTAGTCCTGGGGGAGGGGAGTATAATAGGAGTAGTCGTCCTGGGGAGAGGAGGATAATAGGAGGAGTAGTCCTGGGGGGAGAGGAGTATAATAGGAAAAGTAGTCCAGGGGAGAGGAGTATAATAGGAGTAGTAGTCTTGGGGGAGATGAGTATAATCGAGGAGTAGTCCTGGGGGAGAGGAGTATAATAGGAGGAGTAGTCCTGGGGGAGAGGAGAATAATAGATGGAGTAGTCCTGGGGGGAGGTGTCTATTAGGTGGAGTAGTACTGGGGGGAGGTGTATAGGTGCCCAATGTGTGTGGGTGGTGTGGCCGAGCGGGCAGTGTGGGGGGGGCGTGGCTGAGCGGGCAGAGTGTGTGGGGGACGTGGCCAAGCGAGCAGAGTGGGTGTCTATTAGGTGGAGTATATTGAGATAAGGTATGCACACCAGTGACTATGCAAGGGGAATACATGTAATAGCAGAAACTGCTGTGTGAATACTGACATGAAAAATCCAATAGCTATATGTAAGAATGAAAATGTGAAAAATGAAAAATGAAACCTGCATTACTGCCATGAACATATGAATAAAGAGAAATTTAGCTACTGAATTGATCAATGCAATAGAGCCCCAACACTACGCCAAAGTATTTCTCTACGTTGGGGTCCCTAGCTTGTGTGTGTCCTCTCATGCAGTTAAAAAACTTACCGTGTATGGGAAGCTGAGACCCAGGCTATATATGCATATCATGTGGATTGGCAATAGGTGTGAGTGGGGTGGGTTCACAAACGAAAACTTACTAACAAATAAGGAATAACGTTTGGAACACCATTCTAAGGCTGGCTTTGCACTTTGCGACATCGCAAGCCGAAGCTGCGATGTCGCACGCGATAGTCCTCATCCCCGTCGCAGGTACAATATCTTGTGAAAGCTGGCGTAGCGAAAATTATCGCTACGCCAGCTTCACATGCACTCACCTGCCCTGCGACCGTCGCTCTGGCCGGCGACCCGCCTCCTTCCTAAGGGGGCGGGTCGTACGGCTTCATAGCGACGTCACACGGCAGGCGGCCAATAGCAGCAGAGGGGCGGAGATGAGCAGGATGTAAACATCCCGCCCACCTCCTTCCTTCCGTATAGCCGCTGGTGGCAGGTAAGGAGATGTTCCTCGCTCCTGCGGCTTCACACACAGCGATGTGTGCTGCCACAGGAACGAGGAACAACATCGTACCTGTCGCTGCACCGGCATTATGGAAATGTCGGTGAATGCAACGATGATACGATAACGACATTTTTGCGCTCGTTCATCGTATCATCTAGCATTTACACAGTACGATGTCGAAAGTGACGCCGGATGTGCGTCACTTTCGATTTGACCCCACCGACATCGCAGGTGCGATGTCGCAACGTGCAAAGCCGCCCTTACTCTGAACTGGGTTCAAAAACCTAAAAAAACATGACTATATGGAGATAAGGTATGCACACCAGTGACTATGCAAGGGGAATACATGTAATAGCAGAAACTGCTGTGTGAATACTGACATGAAAAATCCAATAGCTATATGTAAGAATGAAAATGTGAAAAATGGAACCTGCTTTACTGCCATGAACATATGAATAAAGAGAAATTTAGCTACTGAATTGCCAATCCACACCTATTGCCAATCCACATGATACGCATATATAGCCTGGGTCTCAGCTTCCCATACACGATAAGTTTTTAAACTGCATGAGAGGACACACACTAGCTAGGGACCCCAACGTAGAGAAATACTTTGGCGTAGTGTTGGGGCTCTATTGCATTGATCAATTCAGCAGCTAAATTTATCTTTATTCATATGTTCATGGCAGTAATGCAGGTTGTGTATTAGGTGGATTAGTCCTGGGGGGAGGTGTATAGGTGCCCAATATGTGTGAGGGGCGTGGCCAAGCGGGCAGAGCGTGTGGGGGGCATGGCCGAGTGGGCAGAGCGTATGGGGGGATTGGCCGAGCGGGCAGAGTGTGGGGGGGCACAGTGGGTGTGTATTAGGTGGATTAGTCCTGGGGGGAGGTATATAGGTGCCCAATGTGTGTGGGAGGCATGGCCGAGTGGGCAGAGTGTGTGTGGGGCGTGGCTGAGCGGGCAGAGTGGGTGTCTATTAGGTGGAGTAGTCCTGGGGTGAGGTGTATAGGTGCCTAATGTGTGTGGGGGGCGTGGCCGAGCGGGCAGAGTGTGGGGGGGCACAGTGGGTGTGTATTAGGTGGATTAGTTCTGGGGGAGGTGTATAGGTGCCCAATGTGTGTGGGAGGCATGGCCGAGTGGGCAGAGTGTGTGTGGGGCGTGGCTGAGCGGGCAGAGTGGGTGTCTATTAGGTGGAGTAGTCCTGGGGGGAGGTGTATAGGTGCCCAATGTGTGTGGGGGGCATGGCCGAGCGGGCAGAGTGTGTGGGGGGCGTGGCCAAGTGGGCAGACTGTGTGGGGGCAGTGCCTGAGCGGGCAGAGTGTGTGGGGGGCGTGGCCAAGCGGGCAGAGTGTGTGGGGGGCGTGGCCGAGCGGGCAGAGTGTGTGGGGGGCGTGGCCGAGCGGGCAGAGTGTGTGGGTGGCGTGGCCAAGCGGGCAGAGTGTGTGGGTGGCGTGGCCAAGTGGGCAGAGTGTGTGGGGGGCAGTGCCTGAGTGGGCAGAGTGTGTGGGGGGCATGGCCGAGCGGGCAGAGTGTGTGGGGGGCATGGACGAGCGGGCAGAGTGTGTGGGGAGGCGTGGCCAAGCAGGAAGAGTGTGGGGGGCGTGGTCGAACGGGCAACTATGCAAAGCGGTTTCCATAGTTACCCGATGTGTATCATGGTTACCAGCGTACACCGTCTCCGGGACACGTGTGTCGGGAGTCGGGATAAGCTAGTAAGCATGGTAAACATCAGGTAACTATTCAAAGCGACAGTGCTGGTTCACTTTTTGTTTGTTGGTCTCCTGCTGTGCAGCCCGCATCGGCATGTTTGACAGCGGGAGACCAACGATCTGAATGGGCAGGGAGCCGGCATATGCTGGTAACCATCTTATACAATTGGGTAATTAAGCAAAGTGGTTTCCATGGTTACCCGATGTGTACCATGGTTACCAACGTACGCTGGCAACCCCAGCAACGCGAGGGTATGTCTCGGCTGGGTTGCCGGTGTGCGCTCCCAGGGGTGCAGCACTCACCTGGAAGTCGGGGCTCTGTGTGGGTTCGGGGAATGCGTGTGGGGGGCGGGCCCAGGACGAGCGTCCAATGCTTGAGGGGGCGGGGCCTGGCCAAGCGGCCAATCCATGTGGGGGTGGGGCCAGGATGAGCCGAGCGGCCAATGCGACGGTTGCCACCGTAATTACGTCATTTTGGAGACAGACAGACAGACACAATAAGGGAATTATATATATAGACTGCTCTTTCAAAGACGGCAAGTTACTGAGATATCAGTGATTGAATTGATGTGCAAAAAAAAAATCTTAAGGGTAGACATAGGCGAACCTACAGATGTTTGGGTTTGGAAGATCTTAATTAAAAAAAAAAAAAAAAAGACCTGTTCGGGACCAGACTTGAACCCAAACATAAGCCTGGACGCCAAACCCCTTATAATTCTATGGGGACCCGAACATAACTTTTATATAATGGTGCTAGTAAGCGTAAGGGGGCAGTAATACAGGACATTTATACTTACTGAATTTTTTGTTTAGCTGTCACACTACTTCCTGGTCTGCTCATTAGCTCTCATGCATATTCACTGCTTTCCTTGCCCACCCTCTGTGACAGCATCTGTGATTGATTACAGTCAGCTGCCAGTGTATGTGATTGGTTGTGGAGTGTAAAAATAAACAAACAATTGTAAAAAAAAATGACACAGTGTCCCCTGTATAATAATACTCAGCACAGATAAAGCAAACGGCTACAGGCTGCAGCCCCCCAGCTGTGTGCTTTTCTTGACTGTGTATCAAAATATGAGGGACTCATTCAGCTATTTTTCTAATTAATTAAATAAATATTTTTTTAAAAATAGTGACCTCAGATGTAGCAGAACCAGGATGATCATGGGATCATGGAACGTCATGTCTGTGGATTATGTTGGACCTGCAGGTTGTTTTAGGAGTTAATAAATTGGAGAAAGATGCTGTTTATTTTGTTTTCTTTTTTTTTTAATAAAGGATTATTATCTGTGGTTTGTGATTATTTTTTTTTTTATTACAGGTTTAGTAATGGGGGTCTTATATACCCCTCCCCATTACTAATATTTGGCTTGATGACAGCTGTAATTTTTTTAAAAAATCACAGCTGTTAGTAACCCCTTATATTACCCCGATTGCCACCAGGGCTATCATGATAAGCCAAGTAATGCACCAGGTAATTCAATGAGTGAGTAATGCAACATAGCTAATAGATGCGACAATTCCAGGCTGGCTGCAGGCTGAGAATACCAGTCCGCAGCTGTCAGCTTTATCTTGGCTGGGTATTAAAATTAGGGGGGGACCCCATCTCGTTTTTAAACTTATTTATTTAAATAATTTTAAAAAAGCCACATGGGGTCCCTAGTATTTTGATACACAGTCAAGATAACATATACAGCTGGGGGGCTTCAGTCTGCAGCTGGCTTATTAATTTGTGTTGGGTATTGGTATACGGGGAACTCCATGTCACTTTTTTCAATTACTTAATTATTTTTCCACTCCACAACCAATCACAGATGCCGGCATGCCAGCAGTCTGACTCACAGACGCTGTCAGAGAAGGTATGCAGGGAAGCAGTTAATACGCATGAGAGATAATGAGCGAACCCAGAAGTAGTGTAACAGTCACCCAGAAGACTCTGAAAGTATAATTCTTCTGTTTTAATGTCTACTTTTTTATTTTTATCCAGGTGCCTGAACCCTGAGAAGTCTGTGTTCAAGGTCCTTGCACGGACCCCAAACTTTACAGTTTGTGTTTGCCCATGACTACTTAAGAGCTATTATTGTAGTAGATCTGAAGCCCATCTGTCACTCCAGCTCTATTCGCTGCAAAATGCTCCCTTCTCCTGCTTGACTTGACTGCTTTGTGATTTCAGTCAAAGTAACAATCAATCAGGAGGAGCCACTGGGTGCAAAATATAGTGCCTGAGAATAGAGGTGTAGTGATAGAGGCTTCAGATCTACAGCCATATATCAATTAAAACACCAATTTCTCAATAATGTAGTAACAGACTGGCCATGTAAAGGTATTTCTGGACTTGTCTTTGAAAGACCTACATGCACATATAAATAGAAAAAACAAATCCATGCAGCACGTTGTGAACAGAGAGGGATGTTTACATTGCACTGGAGACAGTGGGGTATAGGGCACTGCATAGTGAGACATGTACATACAGTCATATGAAAAAGTTTGGCCACCCCTATTAATGTTAACTTTTTTTCTTTATAACAATTTGGGTTTTTGCAACAGCTATTTCAGTTTCACATATCTAATAACTGATGGACTGAGTAATATTTCTGGATTGAAATGAGGTTTATTGTACTAACAGAAAATGTGCAATCCGCATTTAAACACAATTTGACTGGTGCAAAAGTATGGGCACCCTTATCAATTTCTTGATTTGAACACTCCTAACTACTTTTTACTGACTTAATAAAGCACTAAATTGGTTTTGTAACCTCACTGAGCTTTGAACTTCATAGGCATGTGTATCCAATCATGAGAAAAGGTATTTAAGGTGGCCAGTTGCAAGTTGTTCTCCTATTTGAATCTCCTATGAAGAGTGGCATCATGGGCTCCTCAAAACAACTCTCAAATGATATGAAAACAAAGATTATTCAACATAGTTGTTCAGGGGAAGGATACAAAAAGTTGTCTCAGAGATTTAAACTGTCAGTTTCCACTGTGAGGAACATAGTAAGGAAATGAAAGAACACAGGTACAGTTCTTGTTAAGCCCAGAAGTGGCAGGCCAAGAAAAATATCAGAAAGGCAGAAAAGAAGAATGGTGAGAACAGTCAAGGACAATTCACAGACCACCTCCAAAGACCTGCAGCATCATCTTGCTGCAGATGGTGTCAATGTGCATTGGTCAATAATACAGCGCACGTTGCACAAGGAGAAGCTGTATGGGAGAGTGATGCGAAAGAAGCCGTTTCTGCAAGCATGCCACAAACAGAGTCGCCTGAGGTATGCAAAAGCACATTTGGATAAGCCAGTTACATTTTGGAAGAGGGTCCTGTGGACTGATGAAACAAAGATTGAGTTGTTTGGTCATAGAAATAGGCGTTATGCATGGAGGCAAAAAAACACGGCATTCCAAGAAAAGCACTTGCTACCCACAGTAAAATTTGGTGGAGGTTCCATCAAGCTTTGGGGCTGTGTGGCCAATGCTAGCACCGGGAATCTTGTTAAAGTTGAGGGTCGCATGGATTCAACTCACAATAATGTGCAAGAATCAGTGACAAAGTTGAAGTTACGCAGGGGATGGATATTTCAGGAAGACAATGATCCAAAACACCGCTCCAAATCTACTCAGGCATTCATGCAGAGGAACAATTACAATGTTCTGGAATGGCTATCCCAGTCCCCAGACCTGAATATCATTGAACATCTGTGGGATGATTTGAAGCGGGCTGTCAATGCTCGGCAACCATCAAACTTAACTGAACTGGAATTGTTTTGTAAACAGGAATGGTCAAATATACCTTCATCCAGGATCCAGGAACTCATTAAAAGCTACAGAAAGCGACTAGAGGCTGTTATTTTTGCAAAAGGAGGATCTACAAAATATTAATGTCACTTTTATGTTGAGGTGCCCATACTTTTGCACCAGTCAAATTTTGTTTAAATCCGGATTGCACAGTTTCTGTTAGTACAATAAACCTCATTTCAATCCAGAAATATTACTGAGTCCATCAGTTATTAGCTATATGAAACTGAAATAGCTGTTGCAAAAACCCAAATTGTTATAATGAAAAAAGGTTAACATTAATAGGGGTGCCCAAACTTTTTCATATGACTGTATGCTTGATTGATTCTGAGGGATTATTGGGAAAAAGGCCGGGTACCCCTGTTATATTGTGAATAGTGTGGGAGGTTGGTGTAGGATTGTATTTCTGGAGGGACCACGTGTCGTCTTCTGCAGTAGCGTCCCCGGATAGCCCCATTATTAGAGAGGGGTGGGAGTGGGATAGCCGGAGAAATATAACCCATTCCCTGTCCTGCAGACTGACACTTGGGGTCTTCCAGGCCGCATAAATTGCATTTGTATGTTCCGGGCTATTGTGGCTCATAAACTGTGGAGATTCTGTTGTTGTCAATCTTTGAAACATATAAAGAAAACAATTGGTTTATCATCTTTGTGTGATCGGGTTCATCTATAGCACCACCGTATCGTTGTGTCCACCGCGACTGGCATCCGGTGATTACAACTGCACACAGCACTTTACTGAGTTTGTACATTTAAACATCATGCCTCATTATCCCTGCGATGATTCGGTTGATAGGATTTCCTCATCTTGTATTTAGCAGGCTTTTGTGGAACATGAGACATATCCATTGGATTTAAGCTAAGATACAGTTGAAACCAGAAATTTACATGCACATCTGCATGTTTTTGTCTCTATCTGACATAAAATCAGAATAAACTTTTCCCGTTTTAGGTCAATTATGATTACCAAAATTATTTATATTTGAGAGAATGTTTAAAGGCATTTTTATTAATTTCTGCAAAGTCAAAAGTTTACATATATTTCATTAGTATTTGGTACCATCACTCTTAAACTGTATTACTTGGGTGGGTCAAACATTTTGGATATCCTTCCACAAGCTTCTCCTAATAGTAGGTAGAAATTTTGGCCCATTCCTCCTGATAGAACTGGTGTACCTTAGCCATATTTTTAAGTCACCTTGCTCGCACCTGCCTTTTCAGCTTTGCTCATAAATTTTCAATAGGATTGAGATCAGGGTTTTGGTATGGCCACTCCAAAACATTGACTTTGTTATCCATAAGCCACTTTATAACCAGTTTGGCAGTATGCTTTGTGTCATTGTCCATTTGGAAGACCCATTTCCGCCCAAGCTTTAAGGTCCTGGCTGATGTCTTGAGATGTTGGTTCAATATTGCCACATAGTCTTGTTTCCTCATGATGCCATCTATTTGTGAAGTGCACCAGATCCTCCTGCAGCAAAACAAACCCCACATGATGCTGCCACCCCCATGTTTAACAGTTGGGTTGGTTTCTTAGATTATAAAGCTTCTCCCTTTTTCTTCCAGACATTATGGGCTAACAGTTCAATTTTAGTTTTGTCTGATCCCGACATGTGTCAACAAATTAATGTCTTTGTTTGTGTGTGAATTTGCAAACATTAATCTGGCTTTTTATGTTTCTTTTGGCGTAATGGCTTCTTCCTGGCAGAGTGACATTTGAGCCCACGTTGATACAGTACTCGCTTGTTCTTGGATTGATATGCTCATGTTTGACCAAAGCACATTTATTTCTAGTACACAAAATTCATCTCCTTCCTGAGCGATATGATGGCTGGACATTCTCATCTTGTTTATAGTTGCACATAATTGTTTGTACAGATGGACGAGGCACCTTCAGGTATCTGGAAATTTCACCCAAGGATGAACCGGACATGTGCAAGTCCACAATTCTTTTTCTGAGATCTTGGCTGATTTCTTTTGACTTTCCCATGATTCTACACAAAGAAGCAGTGTGTTTCAGATGTGCATTAAAATACTATGTTTTTAATTAATTCATATGTTCCCGATAAACCTATCAGAAGCTTTCAAAGACATAACATCATCATATGGACTTAATAAAGATGAAGGCTGCACATCAACTAATTTGATAATGGTATAATGCTATAGGCATGCTGAAAAATGCAATGAAAAATGAAATTTGCTAACTAGGAAGTGAAAATGTGAATAATGATATTGATATGCATAGCTGAAAAAAATAATTGGAAAAAAGATATTTTGCAATCGCATTGATCAATGTAACGGAGCCCCAATACCTCGCCAAGGTATATCTCTATATTGGGGTCCCTAGCTCTGTGACCCTAACTCTGTGTCATCTCAATGCACTTAAAAACTGCTGTGTGTGGAGAGGGGTAACCAAGGACTTAGTTATATAGGAAATGGAAAAACATGGCCGAAAGGGGCGTAGCTTTGTTCACCTTCAGAAAAAAACTATTCATCATATGGACTGTCCCATATTTTTTAAAGGCATAGTACTCTTAGTGCATGTAAACGTTTGATTTTGCAGAAAGTAATAAAAATGCCTTAAAACATTCTCTCTCTCTCTCTCTCTCTCTCTCTCTCATTATTCTGACATTTGGCAAATATAAAAAATTTTGTTTCCTAATTGACCTAAAATGGGAAAGGTTTATTCTGATTTAATTTCAGATAGTAAGAAAAAACATGCATATGTTGTGTCTTTTTAGATGTGTATGTAAACTATGTATGTAAACTTCTGGTTTCAACTGTATGTGCAGGCCTGTGCTAATTCCACCACATTCCTTTTTGGGTTTTTTTTGTTATTTCCTGTTTTTTTGTTGTTTTGAATTTTTAAGTATACAGTAACTAATAAACTTCATATTTTATTTACTTAACCACTTCGTCTTCTCAGTTTTTTAAATGCATATATAAATAGTTTGAGGTGTGAAAAAACCTGTGGACAGACTTGCAGCAATATACATATTGATATTGCCTAATATGGCTTCCTCTGCCCTAAAAGCTAAAGCACATGAACGCCGGAGCTTTCATTCCCAGTTTCATGACAACCTGCAGAGTGAGCTAAGGCATGTTCGCTCTTTCTCACTATCTCTTGAAAGAAAGGCTTTGCCAAACTGGTCTAACTATGATGTCAAAAAATCTTTTTTATACAGACATTAAAAACTAACCTACACACCAATTTGAAGAAGTATAAACACATAACAAACAGAGGTCCAACGGTTTGTAATCGTTGAATCGCAGCATTGTAATATTAATAAGTTACCTCGCTCTCCTTTTTCTCCTTTGGAACCTTCTTTGCCATCTCTTCCATCCCTTCCAGGTAATCCACTAGGGCTATGTGAACTGCATGATATAACTGCACATGTATTGGTACTTTCTTCACATTTGCCATTATCTGAAGTAATGTGTGCATTCAGAAGAAGTCCATGTAGTAGAAGACTGAAAAGTTGTGTAAGCTTCATTGTTCAGGTTAATTCTCTAAAACAATAAAAAAAAATGTTATTGCTACATTATTGTAACACAATAGACTTTAACCCCTTAACGACCCATGACATACTGGGTACATCATGGATCATGTGCCGGTAAGCCCCGCCCCTTGCCGACGGCAGGCGGCGGCGATCCGCGCACATATCAGCTGTTATCAACAGATGACATGTGTGCCTGCTAGCCGCGGGTGGAATCGCTTCCACCCGCGGCCATTAACCCCTTACATTTCGCTGCCAAAATCTTGGCAGCGATATGTATATGGGCGCCGCCATGACAGTCACTTACCCCGCCCCCACCGGAAGTCACGTGACATGATCACGTGACTTTCGGTGGTTGCCATGGTAGCACAGGGTCATGTGATGACGCCTGTAGCTAACATGACTCACTTCCTCTCAATGCCGGAATACAGCCGGCATTGAAAGTGAAGCAGCAAATCTGCAGTTCTCAGCTCTGTAGCTGAGATCTGCAGATAGTGCAGAGCGATCGGATTGCTGATCGCTATAGCCCCCTAGGGGGACTAGTAAAATAAAAAATAAAGTAAAAAAAAAAGTTTTAAAAAATAAAAAAAAAATAAAAAAACCTAAAAGTTCAAATCACCCCCCTTTCACCCCATTGAAAATTAAAGGGTTAAAAAAATAAAAAATACACACATATTTGGTATTGCCACGTTCAGAAATGCCCGATCTATAAAAATATAAAATCAATGAATCTGATCAGTAAACGGCGTAGCGGCAAAAAAATTCCAAACGCCAAAATTACGTTTTTTGGTCGCCGCAAATTTTGCGCAAAATGCAATAACAGGCGATCAAAATGTAGCATCTGCGCAAAAATGCTACCATTAAAAACATCAGGTCGAGACGCAAAAAATAAGCCATCACTGAGCCTCAGATCCTGAAAAATGAGAACTCTACGGGTTTTGGAAAATGGCGCAAAACATGCGCCACTTTTTTGGACAAGCTTGTGAATTTTTTTTAACCCCTTATATACAAGTAAACCTATACATGTTTGGTGTCTACAAACTCGCACCGATCTGAGGCATCACATAGATACCTCAGTTTTACCATATAGTGAACACAGTGAATAAAATATCCCAAAAACTATTGTACGATCACACTTTTTTAGCAATTTTTCCGCACTTGGAATTTTTTTGCCATTTTCCAGTACACTATATGGTAAAACTTATGGTTTCGTTTAAAAGTACAACTCGTCCCGCAAAAAACAAGCCCTCATATGTCAAGATTGATGGAAAAATAAAAAAGTTACGCCTCTCGGAAGAAGGGGAGCATAAAACAAAAACGCAAAAACGGAAAGTGCCCGGGGGCTGAAGGGGTTAAGCACCACTCCAGTATTCTGGGGGGTTTTCAGCACTGGAGTGGTGCTTCTAACCTAAGCCCCTGCAACATCTTCATCTTTTACCAATGCTGTTCCGGTCTCACTGTGCCATCTTCTGACAGTAACTTCTGACTGGCCTGGAGTCAGAAGATATGTCACTCGTTCTCAATCCATCACTATGAGAGCCAGAATGAGGCCAAAATGAGGCTCTCATAGACGTGCATTGAGAATTGACCTCCAATGCGATCCATGAAACACTGCCGGAGACCGATAGGAGCAGCTGTAATAACAAATGAAGACGGCGTAGCCTGAGTATAAGACAGGAGACTGAGATATAAAGCTTCACTCCAGTGGCAAAATAAAAAAACTCCAGAGTTGTCCTTTAAATGTTTCAAAATATATAGATTGTCAATAAAGAAAGTAACATTAATAGCAGTCATTTTGTCAATGGACAGTTTGATAGACTTTGGGTTTGTCAACACCAAAGTTTCTAGTGTCTTTTCAGATTTCAATATATCAGTATAAAGTATTTCTGATCTTTATGTTCACAAAACGGAATGATATTTTACTTTCAGAAATTAGGATATATTAGTAGTTGAAAAGGAAAAAAAATATCTTTACTGTGGAACATATTCTCCAGCCCTTAACACTTATTGACACATTAACATAATAGTGAAATGTAGTGTGATCAACACAAACAATGAAACAACATTGCAGAGGTCCTACTTATTCGAGCTTAAAGTCTAAAATGTCTTACAAAACATGAGTTTTTTTTCTATTGTTACTTGATAAAGTCAGCTCAAATTTTAGTTTACTCAAATCTAAATTACAACACAGAAAATAAGGATTCTAGAAAAACTGCCCCAAGCAGTCCAATAAGTGATACATCATGGAATCAGGCTCTCACCTACTACATTTTGCTTTTCTCAGATAACATAGTAAAAACGTCCTGACAGATTCCCCTTCAGAGGACCTGTCGCAGGTCAAAAGTGACCAGTTTGTATTCATATTTTACTCGCACTGTCCCCGAGTATTCCTTCGTGTGTTTGTTTGTAATCCTCCAGACGGTTCCAGAGATAGGGGCCTTTTTAGTTAATACTAATGATTATGGTATTTACAAGGGGGCATGGTTCATATAAGTTATTATGCAGTTCTGCCTAAAGACACATCCCCCAGATAATACCATGAGTTACCCCCCTTAAATAATTAGCACTAAATAAAAAAGCCCATATATTTGGAACTATATTGAGTCAATGAATAAAACAAAACAAAAATACTCAGGGGAGCTGCAGGATTTAATAACAAAAATGGCCACTTTTGATTTAGCTACTATTCCTCTTTAACTTTATTACTAATTTTAAAAATGACTTATGCACATTGCATACTTGAGCTCATGTGAATGCCGTTCCCGGCTCTGACACTGGAGAATCCTAACAGCACACAATGTGCATGCGATGTGATGATTCACAAGTCTGCAGTCACATACAGTGACACATAGCTTGACTGTAGACTTGTCATTTTAGACCGGACAACCCCTTTAAATACAAACATCATCTCCCTTTGAATAGAAAAATCTGAGGCCAACAGCTGGCATTAGCATCTCTGCTATGGCAATGCATGACGTTATTGCTATGCACCGACCCGCCTCTGGTGGAGCAAGAGCACACTCCTTCTCAAGGGTGTGAGTACAAGTGAGAAGAATCTTTGTTTATTTGTACAGTCATGGCCAAAAGTTTTGAGAATGACACCAAAATTATATTTTCACATGATCTGTTGCCCTCTGGTTTTTAATTGTGCTTGTCTGATGTTTACATCACATACAGAAATATAATTGCAATCATATTATGAGTACCAAAAGGTTATATTGACAGTTAGAATGAGTTAATGCAGCAAGTCAATATTTGCAGTGTTGACCCTTCTTCTTCAGGACCTCTGCAATTCTCCCTGGCATGCTCTCAATCAACTTCTGGATCAAATCCTGACTGATAGCTGTCCATTCTTGCATAAGCAATGCTTGCAATTTGCCAGAATTTGTTGGTTTTGTTTGTCCACCCATCTCTTGATGATTGCCCACAAGTTCTCAATGGGATTAAGATCTGGGGAGTTTCCAGGCCATGGACCCAACATCTCTATGTTTTGTTTCATGAGCCATTTAGTGATCACCTTTGCTTTATGGCAAGGTGCTCCATCATGCTGGAAAAGGCATTGTTGGGCACCAAACTGCTCTTGGACAGTTGGGAGAAGTTGCTCTTGGAGGACATTCTGGTACCATTCTTCATTCATGGCTGTGTTTTTAGGCAAGACTGTGAGTGAGATGATTCCCTTGGCTGAGAAGCAACCCTACACATGAATCGTTTCAGGATGCTTAACAGTTGGCATGAGACAAGACTGGTGGTAGCACTCACCTCTTTTTCTCCTAATAAGCTGTTTTCCAGATGTCCCAAATAATCGAAAAGGGGATTCATCTGAGAAAATGACTTTACCCCAGTCCTCAGCAGTCCACTCCCTGTACCTTTTGCGGAATATCAGTCGGTGCCTGATGTTTTTTCTGGAAAAAAGTGGCTTCTTTGCTGCCCTCCTTGAAACCAGGCCTTGCTCAAGCAGTCTCCGCCTCACTGTGCGTGCAGAAGCACTCACACCAGCCTGCTGCCATTGCTGAGCTAGCTCGGCACTGCTGGTAGTCCGATCCCGCATCTGAAACAGTTTTAAGATACGGTCCTGGTGTTAGCTAGTCCTTCTTGGGCGCCCTGGAGCCTTTTTGGCAACAATGGAAGCTCTCTCCTTGAAGTTCTTGATGATGTGATAGATTGTTGACTGAGGTGCAATCTTTGTAGCTGCGATACTCTTCCCTGTTAGGCCATTTTTGTGCAAAGCAATGATGGCTGCACGTGTTTCTTTAGAGATAACCATGGTTAACTGAAGAGAAACAATGATACCAAGCACCAGCCTCCTTTTAAAGTGTCCAGTGGTGTCATTCTTACTTAATCATGACTGATTGATCGCCAGCCCTGTCCTCATCAACACCCACACCTGTGTTAATGGAACAATCACTAAAACAATGTTACCTGCTCCTTTTAAGGCAGGAATGCAATGATGTTGAAATGTGTTTTGGGGGTTGAAGTTAATTTTCTTAGCCAATATTGACTTTGAAAGTAATTGCTGTTAAGCTGATCACCCTTTATGACATTCTGGAGTATATGCAAATTGCCATTAGAAAAACTTAAGCAGAAGACTTTGTAAAAATTAATATTTGTAGCATTCTCAAAACGTTTGGCCATCACTGTACATAACAAAATGCAGAATGGTAGACATTATTACTAGAAGGGGACAAGAATGGGCGGATATAAGTTCAAGAAAGGGACTAGTATGGGGACATTACTACAAGAAGGGGACCAGGATGGGAACATTACTACAGGAAGGAGACCAGAATTAGGACCTTATTACAAGATGGGGACAAGGATGGGCACATTAATACAAAATATGTAAAAGAGATGGGGACATTAGTACAAGAAGAGGACATTACCACAGGAAGGTGAACAAGATGGGTAAATTACTATAAGAAGGGATCCAGGATGGGAACATTTCTACAAGAATGGACCAGGATTGGGAATATAATTATAGGTTGGAAGCCAGGATGGGAGACATTATTACAAGATGAGGACCATTTTTATAGGACAAAAGAAATTATTATAGGATGAGGGATATTATTACAAAATGCAGGACATAATTACAACATGAGGACCCTCATTATCAAATAGAGAACTGCCATGGGGGGAACAGAACAAGAAAAAATATATCAGGACAGGAAAAAGTATTATAGAACTGGCAAGTCCAAGAATAGGCACATTCTACATGCTTCCCAAAATTTACAAATCTTGAAATCTAGGAACACATCATTTCATATGTGGGCACCCTCACTGAGCAAGTCTCTGGATGGGTAGAGGGTATCCTTAAAACCTTGGTAAGGGATACAACCAGCTACATCCAGGACACTACTGACCTATTGAAAAAACTATCAGCAATAGGTCCTCTTCCAGAGGGAACAGAGGGAACCATCCTTGCCACCATGGATGTGGAATCTTTGTACTTGAATATTCCACACCAGGATGGATTAAATGCCTGCCAAGTCTTCCTGGAAAATACAGGAATTGATGCCGATTCTGTGGTGAAGCTTACAAAATTAATCCTCATCCATAATTAGTTTGCATTTGACAATAACATATCTACAGGAAACTGGGACTGCAATGGGATGCAAAATGGCACCATAATATGCAAATCTTTTCATGGCCAAGCTTGAGAGTGACTTTTTATGATCTTGTCCTATCAGCCCTTTGACCTACTACCGTTACATTGACAATATTTTAATCATCTGGACAGAGTCTGAGGAGCAGCTGAAGAACTTCCATGAACACTTTAATCAGTTTCAACCCACCATCAACCTAACACTCAACTACTCCTGCACGGAAATCAACTTTGTGGACTCCATCATTAAACTACAGAACAATGTAATAGAGACATCCCTTTACAAGAAGCCGATTGACCGTCCACCATACCTAAAATGGGACAATTTTCATCCAAAACACATAAAAAACTCTATAGTGTACAGTCAGGCCATCAGGTACAATTGGATATGTCCCATCATTACAGATAGAGACAATCACCTTGAGGGCCTCAGAAAGACCTTTTTGAATAAAGGCTACCACCCAAGAACAATTGAGAACCAGATTTCAAAAGCCAACAGAATATCAAGAAACCATCTGCTACATTATAAAACGAAAGAAGAAAACAACCGGGTACCTCTTGTAATCACCTACAATCCAAATCTGGAGGTGTTAAGGGGAGCTGAACGGAAACTACAACCATTACTGCAAAAAGATGCCCGATTAAAATCTATTTTTCCAGACCCCCCACTTCTGTGTTTTAGACAGCCCCTGAATCTAAGAAGTATCATTGTCAGAAGCTCACTGTCCTCTTCAACAACAGGTACACTTCCCTGCAACCAGAAAAAATGTAAGACCCGTCCATTTATCTTGACAATGGATAAGATAAATATTCCCAGATCATATCAAGACTACAAGATCCCAGGTACCTCCAGTTGCACCACAACTAATGTGGTGTATTTAATTATATGTACCAAATGTCCAACTGGGGGTCTGTATGTAGGGGAAACAGGACAACAGCTCAGGACAAGGATGAATTCTCACCACCACACAATTAGAGAAAAAAGGATGGATCCATCTGTGGCCAAACATTTTTGTAACCCAGACCACAGCATCATGGACATGAAATTGCTGGTGTTGAATGAAAAAAAATGTTTAAAAGAACAGAGTCCTCAGTGGTTGATACCTTTTAATGGCTAACTGAAAAGATGGTAATAATTGCAAGCTTTCGAGACTACTCAGGTCTCTTCATCAGGCATGGTATAACACAAAATCTGAAGAGTCACATACAACACATGGTGTTGAATGGAAATTTAAAATCCCAGAGAGACAGGAGACTTTGGGAATACAAACGTATCATGACCTTTGACACATTGAGAGCAGGAATGAATGTGTCACATGGATTTATGTCTTTTTTACATCAATTAAGAAATGTGCTCCTCAGAGGATCTGGGGGACCAGACCGCAACCAGAGGCAATAAAACTTTCACACTACTTATCTATGAACTGCTGCAATATTTATGGCCACAACAGTTTGTCTTCCTGCCATACTGATCGTTCAGGTTCACATAACTTGTCTTTTTTACTGCTCTATTCTATGTCCTGTTGTGAATAAATATGTGACTCTTCAGATTTTGTATTATACTGAGCCTGATGAAGAAACCTGAGTAGTCTCAAAAGCTTGCTATTATTACCATATTTTCAGTTAGCCATTAAAAGGTATCAATCACTGAGGATTCTCAGTTCTTTTAAACATTTTTTTTATCTCTACTCGCTGACACAGTAAAAAGATATGTTATACCTGTACAGAACAGGGGATATTATTACAGGATTTGGGACAATATTACAAGATGAAGGACATTATTACAGGATGAGGACCATTTTGTTAGATCAGGGATCATTAATGCTGGATAGCATACAATTATTACAGGATGGAGACCATTATTTCCGGATAAGAAAAATTATTACAAGCTGAGGACAGGAATTATATTATGACAGGATATTATTAAAGGACAGTGGACATTTTAACAGGATAGTGCACATTATTACAGAACAGGAGACATTATTATAGGATAGAGGACATTATTACAGGATGGGGGACTTTATTGCAGTATGAAGACCATTATTACTGGATTAGGGCCATTATTAAAAATTTGGGGACATTATTAAAAGACAGGGGGTATTATTACAGTTTAGGGCATTATTACAGAATAGGGGACTATTATTACAGTGCAGGAGATATTATTATAGAATAGTGAACATTATTGCAGGATGGAGAACATTATTACAGGATGAGGGACATTATTAAAGGACAAGTAGGTGGCCCGATTCTAACACATCGGGTATTCTAGAATTTATTGTGTAGTTAATGTTTGATTTTTGTTATATATATAGATATTGTTGTGTGTAGTTGCCAAGTGTTTGTGTAGGGCGCTGTAAATGTTCTGGGTGTTGTCTGGGTGTGGGGGTGTGTGAGAGTGGTGTTGTTTTTGTGTTGCGTTGTGTGTGTTGCGTTGTTTGTGGAGCGCGGTGTGTCTGCAGCGTTGTGTGTGTGTGGTGCTGTGTGTGATGCGCGGTTTGTGTGGGTGTGTGGGCGCCCCCTGACGAAGGCTGGTGCCGAAACGTGTGTAGGAGGGACCTGGCGCCATTTCTGCGGTGAGTAAGAACTTTTTCCGGTCTATTACTATTTGCACATTTGCCTTTTGGATGTGTCCTCTGGCCAAAAGGTCTTGTATTCTTACCGACTGTTCTGTGGCTTGGTTTATATCTATTCCACTTTAGGCTGCATAGTGCTATTACTATTACAGCAGGATGCCTGTTCCCTCACCGCATTAATACGCCACCTTGTGCACTGTCCTGTTACTGCACCCCTTTTTGTCTTTTAATCATTGTTACAATAAAGAATATCTTTTACATTTTCCCTAATTCGTTTTGTGTGAATAGGTGAAATCTAATTTTGAATCAGTTGTATATCCACATTTACTATATCTATGGGGTAGTGGGACCATCTCTCAATCTTGAGTGACCACTGAATTTAGTCCCTTAATATCAGATATATGAATCCTGGCTGAATATTTGTTGTATATATTTGTGTGTGCCACAGTGTTTGTGTGTTGGGTGTTGTGTGTGCTGCGTTGTCTGTGTATGTGGGTGTCTGTGTAGGGCGGTGTTTGTGGTTACCAGTGTGTGTGTGGTGTGTTGTGTGGTGCGTGTGTGGTGGTTTGTGTGTGTGTGTGTTTTGGGGGAGGTGTGCACCCCATCATACTCCATCCTCCATGCTGCGCACCCCCAATCGTGCTCCAACCCCCATACTGCGCACCCTCCATCATGTTCCATACCCCATGCTGCGCACCCCCAATTGTGCTCCATCCCCCATGCTGCGCACCCCCATTGTGCTCCAACCCCCAAGCTGAGCAACCCCATTGTGCTCCATCCTCCATGCTGCGCACCCCCTTCGTGCTGCATCCCCCATGCTGCACACCCCTATCCTGCTTCATCCCCACATGTTGCACACCCCATCATGCTTCATCCCCCATGCTGCGCACCCCCCATCGTGCTTCATCCCCCATTGTTGTGCACTCCCCATTGTGCTCCATCCCCCATGCTGCACACCCCTCAGAGAGGAGTATAATAGGAGGAGTATAATAAGAGGAGTATAATAGGAGGAGTAGTCCTGGGGGGCGAGAAGTATAATAGGAGGAGTAGTCCTGGAGGTGAGGAGTATAATAGGAGGAGTAGACCTGGGGGGAGAGGAGTATAATAGGAGAAGTAGTTCTGGAGGACAGGAGTATAATAGGAGGAGTAGTCCTGGGGAAAGAGGAGTATTAGGAGGAATAGTCCTGGGGGAGAGGACTATAACAGGAGGAGTAGTCCTGGGAAGAGAAGAGTATATTAGGAGGAGTAGTCCTGGGGAGAGAGGAGTATAATATGAGGAGTAGTCTTGGGGGGAGAGGAGTATAATAAGAGGAGTAGTCCTGGAGGTAAGCAGTATAATAGGAGGCATAGTCCTGGACGTGGGCAGTATATTAGCAGGAGTAGTCAAGGAGGTGAGGAGTATAATAGCAGGAGTAGTACTGAGGAAGGAGGAGTATAATAGGATGAGTAGTCCTGGGGGGAAAGGAGTATAATAGGAGAAGGAGTCCTGGAAAGAAAGGAGTATAATAGGAAGAGTAGACCTGGGGAGAGAGGAGTTTAATAGAAGGATTAGTCCTGGGGGCAGAGGAGTATAATAGGAGTAAAAGTCCTGGGGGAGAGGAGTATTATAGCAGGAGTAGTCCTGGGGGGAGAGGAGGATAATAGGAGGAATAGTTCTGGGAAGAGAGGAGTATAATAGGAGGAGTAATCCTAGGGGGAGAGGAGTATAAGAGAAGGAGTAGACCTGGGGAGAGAGGAGTATAATAGGAGGAGAAGTCCTGGGGGAGAGGAGTATTATAGCAGGAGTAGTCCTGGAGGAAGAGGAGGATAATAAGAGGAGTAGTTCTGGGGAGAGAGGAGTATATTAGGAGGAGTTGTACTGGGGAGAGAGGAGTATAAGAGGAGTAGTCCTGGAGGTAAGCAGTATAATAGGAGGCGTAGTCCTGGACGTGAACAGTATATTAGCAGGAGTAGTCCTGGAGGTGAGGAGTATAATAGCAGTAGTAGTCCTGAGGAAGGAGGAGTAAAATAGGATGAGTAGTCCTGGGGGGAAAGGAGTATAATAGGAGAAGTAGTCCTGAAAAGAAAGGAGTATAATAGGAGGAGTAGACCTGGGGAGAGAGGAGTTTAATAGAAGGAGTAGTCCTGGGGGGAAAAGAGTATAATAAGAGTAATAATCCTGGAGGGTGAGGAGTATAATAGGAGGAGTAGGCCTTGGAGGTTGAGGAGTATAATAGGAGGAGTAGTCCTGGGGGCGTGAGGAGTATGATAGAAGAGTATTCCTGGGGGGAGAGGAGTATTATAGGAGGAGTAGGCCTTGGGGGTTGAAGAGTATAATAGGAGGAGTAGTCCTGGGGGGGTGAGGAGTATGATAGAAGAGTAGTCCTGGGGGGAGAGGAGTATAATAGGAGGAGAAGTCCTGGGGGAGAGGAGTATGATAGGAGGAGTAGTCCTGGGGAGAGAGGATTATAATAGCAGTAATAGTCCTGGGGAGAGAGGAGTATAATAGCAGTAATAGTCCTGGGGAGAGAGGAGTATAATAGGAGTAGTAGTCCTGGGGGTGAAAAGTATAATGGGAGAAGTCCTGGGGAGACAGGAGTAAAATAAGAGTAGTAGTTCTGGGGCGTGAGGAGTATAATAGGATTTGTAGTCTTGGGGGGTGAGCAGTATTATAGGAGGAGTAGTCCTGGGGGGAGAGGAGTATAATAGGAGGAGGAGTCCTGGGGGGGTGAGGAGTGAAATAGGAGGAGTAGTTCTGGGAGGAGAAAACTCTAATGGGAGGAGTAGTCCTGGGGGTAGAGGAGTATAATAGGTGGTGTAGTCCTGGGGGGAGAGGAGTATAATAGGTGGAGTAGTCCTGGGGGGTGAGGAGTATAATAGGAGGAGTAGTCCTGGTAGGAGAGGAGTCTAATAGGAGGAGTAGTCCTGGTAGGAGAGGAGTCTAATAGGAGGAGTAGTCCTGGGGGGAGAGGAGTATATTAGGTTGAGTAGTCCTGGGGGAAGAGGAGTCTAATAGGGGGAGTAGTCCTGGGGGGAAAGGAGTATAATAGGAGTAGAATTCCTGGAGGGTGATTAGGATAATAGGAGTAGTAGTCCTGAGGGGAGAGGAGTATAATAGGAAGAGTAGTCCTGGAGAAAGAGAAGTATTATAGGAGTAGAATTCCTGGGGGGAGAGGAGTATAATAGGAGGAGTAGTCCTGGGGGGAGAGGAGTATAAAAGAAGGAGTAATACTGGGGGAAGAGGAGTATAATAGGAGTAGTAGTCCCGGGAGGTGAGGAGTATAATAAGAGGAGTAGTCCTGGGGGGTTATTAGTATAATAGCAGGAGTAGCCCTGGGGCGTGAGGAGTATAAAAGTAGGAGGACTCCTGGGGAGAGAGGAGTATAATAGGAGGAGTAGTCCTTGAGGGGAGGAGTATAATAGGAGGAGTAGTCCTGGGGGGAAAGGAGTCTAATAGGAGAAGTAGTCCTGGGGGGTGAGGAGTCTAATAGGAGGAGTAGTCCTGGGTGGATAGGAGTCTAATAGGAGGAGTAGTCCTGGGGAGAGAGGAGTATAATAGGAGGAGTAGTTCTGGGGGAGAGAGGAGTATAATAGGAGGACTAGTCCTGGGGGAGAGGAGTATAATAGGTGGAGTAGTCCTGGGGGGAAAGGAGTATAATAAGAGTAGTAGTCCTGGAGGGTGAGGAGTATAATAGGAGGAGTAGGCCTTGGGGGTTGAGGAGTATAATAGGAGTAGTAGTCCTGGGGCGGTGAGGAGCATGATAGAAGAGTAGTCCTGGGGGGAGAGGAATTTAATAGGAGGAGTAGTCCTGGGGGGAGAGGAGTATAATAGTAGGAGTAGTCCTGGGGGGAGAGGAGTATAATAGGACGAGTAGTCCTGAAAAGTGAGGAGTATAATAGGAGGAGAAGTCCTGGGGGTGAGGAGTATAATAGGAGGAGTAGTCCAGGGGGTGTGGAGTATAATAGGAGGAGCAGCCCTGGGGAGAGAGGAGTATAATAGCAGTAATAGTCCTGGGGAGAGAGGAGTATAATAGGAGTAGTAGTCCTGGGGGGGGTGAAAAGTATAATAGGAGGAGTAGTCCTGGGGGTGAGGAGTTAATAGGAGGAGTAGTCCTGGGGAGACAGAAGTAAAATAGGAGTTGTAGTCCTGGGGGCTGAGGAGTATAATAGGAGGAGTAGTCCTGGGGGATGAGCAGTATAATAGGAGGAGTAGTCCTGGGGGGAGGAGTATAATAGGAGGAGTAGTCCTGGTGGAAGAGGAGTATAATAGGAGGAGTAGTCCTTGGGGGTGAGGAGTATAATAGGAGACGTAGTCCTGGGGGAAGAGGAGGATAATAGGAGGAGAAGTCCTGGGGGGTGAGGAGTATAATAGGAGACGTAGTCCTGGGAGGAGAGGAGTATAATACGAGGAGTAGTCCTGGGGGGTGAGGAGTATAATAGGAGGAGTAGTCCTGGGGGTAGAGGAGTCTTATAGGAGGAGTCGTCCTGGGGGGAGAGGAGTCTAATAGAAGGAGTAGTCCTGAGGGGAGAGGAGTATAATTGGTGGAGTAGTCCTGGGGGTAGAGGAGTCTAATAGGAGTAGTAGTCCTGAGGGGAGGTTCTAATAGGTGGAGTAGTCCTCGGGGGAGGTGTCTAGTAGGTGGGGTAGTCCTGGGGGGAGGTGTCTTGTAGGTGGAGTAGTTCCAGGGGGGAGATGTCTAATAGATGGAGTAGTCCTGGAGAGAGGTGTCTAATAGTGGAGTAGTCCTGGGGGTGTATAGGTGCCCAATATGTGCGGGGGACGGGGCTGAGCGGCCAACGTGCAAAGATGTTTCCATAGTTACCTGATGTGTACTATGGTTACCAGCGTATGCCGGCTCCGACACGCGTGTTCCGGGAGCCGGGGTAATCTAGTAACCATAGTACACATTGGGTAACTATGCAAAGAGACAGTGCTAGTTCATTTTTTGCTTGTTGGTCTCCTGCTGTGCAGCACACATCGGCGTGTTTGACAGCGGGAGTCTAACAATCTGAATGGGCAGGGAGCCGGCGTACGCTGGTAACCATATTACACAATCGGGTAACTAAGCAAAGCGGTTTCCATAGTTACCCGATGTGTACCATGGTACGCCGACTTCGGCACGATCCCAGCAATACAAGGGTAGGTCTCGGCTGGGTTGCCAGTGTGGGCTCCAGGGGGTGCAGCAGTCACCTGGGAGTAGGGGTTCTGTGTGGGCTCGGGAAATGCGTGCAGGAGGCGGGGCCAGGCCGAGCAGATAATGCATGCAGGGCGCGGAGCCGGGCTCAGGGGCCAATGCATGCAGGTGGCGGGGCTGGGCCGAGCGGCCAATGCATGCAGGGGACCGGGCTGAGCCGAGCGGTTAATCCGCGCTGGGGGTGGGGCCGGGCCGAGCCGAGCGTCCAATGCGACGGTTGTAACTGTAATGACGTAATTTTGGAGCAAGACAGACAGACAGACAGAATAAGGCAATTATATATATAGATTGGGAACATTATTAAAGGACAGGCGCATTATTAAAGGATAGGGAGCATTATTACAGAATAGCGGACTATTAATGCAGGATAGAGATCATTATTAAAGGATAGGGAATGTTATTACAGGAGTTAGGACATTATTAATGGATGAAAAACGTTATTACAGGATAAGGGACATTATTACTAGTGTTGAGCCACTCCCCTAGTGTTCGAGTTCGATTCAGTTCGTCGAACGGCGGCTTACTTCACAAACATAAACACATAAAAACTAGAGTTGAGTGCGGTTCGTGGTTCGTGGTTCTCCAGTTCGCGGTTCGAGTGATTTTGGGGGGTGTTCTAGATCGAACTAGAACTCGAGCTTTTTGCTAAAAGTTCGTTAGAACCGTTCTCGAACGTAAGTCGAGCTATCAGCCAAAAGCCAATTACTAGCTGGCTTTTCGCTGTAATAGTGTAAGTCACTCTGTGACTCACACTATTATGAAATTTCAGCGTATAGTGTGCGCGTTCAGATCACTGCTGCTGGGATATTTTTTTTTTTCTTTTCTTTCTTCCCTAAGCGCGCGTGTAGTGGGGCGGGCCAGCATGTCAGCCAACCCCAGACACACACACAGCTAAGTGGACTTTTTGCCAGACAAGCAACAGCATGTGTCATAGGATGTCCATGTCACATGTCCCTGCATTATAAAAACGGGCATCTGCCCGTCTGGACGCCATTATCTGCCTTCTGCTTTTGGGTGACCGTCACCGCAGACGCAGCTCCTGCCGGCGATCCTGCTGTGTACGCTCTACACACAGCGCTATACAGAATAGGGATAGAAGTTTCTTTCAGCCCTTTTAAGGGCTAATTACAGCTGGTTCAGAGCCATAGGTGATAGTCAGGTCCATGGAAACAGTTTTTAACAGCTACAGATAACAGCGTCTGTGTAGCTAAGGTCAGGGATTTCCTCGCTGCATTTCACCATTAGGAGGGATAGAAAGTGAGGCTTCCTTTCGTCCACACTGACCCACAACCCGGCCACTGTACCCTCCAGCCCTTTTTAGCAAAGCCATTTTAATTGCAGAGTGCTGCCAGTTAGTGCCATCCAAAGAGTGGCTGCTGTCCTCTATTATTGTGGCACTCATGCCAAGCAAGTCCCACCACCTCTGCATTCTCCCCTCCTGCACGTTTTTGCAAAGCCATTTTAATTGAAAAGAGTGCTGCCAATTAGTCACATCCTGGTGCCAAGCAATTTACAGCACCTCTGCATTGCACCCTCAAGCTCATTGTTACTAAGCCATTATAATAGCAAACACTGAGGAAACTTAGTGGCATCCAAAAAGTGGCTGTTGGACTTCATTTGTGTCCCACTGGTGCCAAGCAATTTACAGCACCTCTGCATTGCACCCTCAAGCTCATTGTTACTAAGCCATTATAATAGCAAACACTGAGGAAACTTAGTGGCATCCGAAAAGTGGCTGTTGGACTTCATTTGTGTCCCACTGGTGCCAAGCAATTTACAGCACCTCTGCATTGCACCCTCAAGCTCATTTTTACTAAGCTATTATAATAGCAAACACTGAGGAAAATTAGTGGCATCCAAAAAGTGGCTGTTGGACTTCATTAGTGTCCCACTGGTGCCAAGCAATTTCCAGCACCTCTGCATTGCACCGTCAAACTCATTTTTACTGTGCTGCCAGTTTAAGGGCCATAGTTGCATTGTCAGGGATAGTTATTGTTGTTTATTCTGCTGTCAATAAAGGTAGACCACTGCTGCAATCTACACCACCTCTCAATTTTTACTAACACATTTTAAGTGCACAATCTTGTCTCAATCAAAATAAGTGGCAAAATGACAGATGCTGGTGGAAAGGGGAACAGGCGTGTTGGAAAAGGAAAAAAAGTGTTTGTCCGTGGGGTAGGTGGCAAAGCTCCATTAACATCTGCTGAAGATAGACCATCTTCCAGCAAAAGTAAGATGTCTACTACTTACCGTGGACAATCCGATGTGCTCCCTTTTTTACGAACACGAACAACTGGAACAAAGGTAGATGATGGCCAAAAAAAGAAAATGCTTGAATGGATCTCAAGTGGTCCAACAAGTGCCCTCTCCGCCACCTCAACTACCGCATCCAAAAAACACCAGTCCCCTGAGTTGTCATCCCAATCACACTTGCTTTCTCCCAGCTCTCAAGTCTCCATCCACCCTGCACAGTATGGTGGAATAGAGATGGCTGAGTCTGCAGAGCTGTTCAGTCACACTATAGCCTGGGAATCAGAGGTTTGCTCACAAGCTACAGTGAGTACAGACCAGGAAATGGTCTGCAGTGATGCCCAGAACCTTTGTGACTTTCATTCAGGCAGTGAGGACCAATTTTCTGAGCATAATGTTGACCCTTATTCACAAACTGTAACACCTGTTGTTATAGACAATGAGGAACATACTGATGACGATGAGATGCAGATACAAGATTGGATGACAACTTAAATATTCGGTCAGGGCAGGAAGAGGCTCGGTCTGAGGGTGAGGGGAGTGCAAACACAACAATTGATGAGGAAGTTCTAGATCCCACCTACTGTCAACCCACAGTCAGGCCCTCGAGGAGGTCAACAGAGGCGGCGGAGGAGGATGTAACTGACGACGAAGTTACCTTGCGCCTTCCTGGACAGAGGAGGAGTACTGGTAGCATGTCTACAACTGCATCTTCAGCCACCACTCTGCCTCTGAGCAGTAGCCGGGGGGGGCTCAGCATGTCGCATGCCCTCTAAGCCTTGCCTAGCCTGGTCCTTTTTTGACCTTGCAAAGGATCGCCCAAATCATGTGATCTGTAAAATTTGTCGTGAATCTGTTAGTAGAGGCAAAAACCTCAGCAGTTTGACAACTTCTTCCATGAATCGTCACATGACTAAATATCATATTTCCCAATGGGAAGCTCACCGTGCTGCAATGCGGCCTAGCAGAGCGGACCATCCACCGCCTGCCCCTTCCAGTGCATCCGCGCGCTCTTCGTCTTCTAGGACTGTGGGGACAGCTGTCACACCTGTTTTTCCACGCACAACTTCCACCACTGTAACCGCAACAGGCAGTTTGCTTGGTAGGTCGTCAGTTGGTTTGGAAGGGGAAACAAGTGTGTGTGTACAGTCTCTCAGACATCAATAGCACCAACGTTGGATGAAGGCAACATCATGTCTACGCCTGCACTTTCATCACAAACCTGCATTTTTCCAGGGACACCCTACTCACCACCGTCTACACACAGCAGCCAGATCTCTGTCCCTCAGATGTGGACAAATAAAAGGGCATTTCCTGCGACCCATGACAAAGCAAAGAGGTTAACTTTATCCCTCTGTAAGCTCTTGGCTACCCAAATGCTGCCTTTCCGCCTGGTGGACACACAGGATTTTAGAGACCTTATGTCTGTCGCTGTGCCCCAGTACCAGATGCCCAGTCGCCACTACTTCTCTAAGAAAGGTATGCTTGGGCTACACCAGCATATCGCACACAACATCACCGCTTCCTTGAGAAACACTGTGTGTGAGCGGGTGCATTTCAACACCGATACTTGGACCAGTAAGCATGGACAGGGACGTTACATGTCACTGACTGGGCACAGGGTAACTATGGTGATAGATGGTGAAGGGTCTTGCTGCACAAGTCTTGCCGTCCCCACGACTTGTGTGTCAATCCTCTGTCTATCCAAGTTCCGCCACTGCTTCTGCCTCCTCAACTTCGTCTGGGTCCTCCACCTCCGCCCCAAGCCTGCCTGGTCAGGCCACCAGCGTTGTAACTGCGTAGAAGGAATCATGCACACCTCATTACTATGCTGGCAGCAGAGCGCAACGGCATCAGGCGGTCTTTATCTTGAAATGTCTTGGAAATAAGAGTCACACAGCGGCTGAGTAGTGGGCAGCTCTGGAGACTGAGTTTGGTAAATGGTTGTCTCCACTAAACCTGCAGCCAGGTAAGGCCGTGTGCGACAATGCTGCAAACCTGGGTGCGGCCCTTCGCCTGGGCAAGGTGACACACATGCCTTGTATGGCTCACGTGTTGAACCTTGTTGTCCAGAAATTTTAAACACACTATCCCAGCCTAGATGGCCTTCTGAACAGGGCTTGAAAATTGTCTGCTCACTTCCGCCGTTCAACCGCCGCAGCTGAGCGACTTGCATCGCTCCAGAAGTCTTTCGGCCTGCCGGTTCATTGCCTGAAATGCGATGTGCCAACTAGAGATGAGCGAACCGGTCCCGGTTCGGCTCGAGGTCGGTTCGCCGAACGGAGGTCCCGCTCGAGTTCGGCTCGTCGAACGTTCGACGAACCGAACTCGAACTGCATAGGAAACAATGGCAGGCAATCACAAACACAGAAAAACACCTAGAAAACACCCTCAAAGGTGTCCAAAAGGTGACAAACAACTCACAACACATGGGAAAGTGACAAGGACATCTACTCATGTGAAAACAAAAGAGCTGGACAAGGAAAAAGAGGAGGAGACACAGATATATGAGTATATGCAAGGAAACATCGATTCCATTATTGTGCAACTTGAGCCCTGCTCATTTTAGGCTTCCAATCTTGATAAATTGCCTGAGCTCGCCACGTACGCCTTGGGGATCTTGTCGTGTCCTGCAGCCAGCGTTCTCTCGGAACCTGTCTTCAGTGCTGCTGGGGGTCTGCTGGCAGATAAGCACACATGTCTGTCCACTGACAATGTGGACATGGCTCTCAGAGGACTTTTCTTCCCCTGGGTCAGCCAGGGGAGGCTAAAGGCACGCGTATTTTTGAGAGTGCTTCATGCAAAGCATCTTTTTCATTTTGAAAAGGGGGGTCAACTGATGCCAGTCAAGTGGGGTGTGTGTGGCCCAATTAGTGGAAATGAGGGAGACTGTGGTTGGAGTCCCCTCGCTGTGTCTCTAAAAGAACCAAGATGAACAAGTCATGGCTCTCAGAGGACTTTTCTTCCCCTGGGTCAGCCAGGGGATGGGAAAGGCAAGCGTATTTTTGAGAGTGCTTCATGCAAAGCATCTTTTTCATTTTGAAAAGGGGCATCAACTGATGTCAGTCAAGAGGGGTGTGTGTGGCCCATTTAGTGGAAACGAGGGAGACTGTGGTTGGAGTCCCCTCGCTGTGTCTCTAAAAGAACCAAGATGAACAAGTCATGGCTCTCAGAGGACTTTTCTTCCCCTGGGTCAGCCAGGGGACGGGAAAGGCACGCGTATTTTTGAGAGTGCTTCATGCAAAGCATCTTTTTCTTTTTCAAAAGGGGGCTCAACCGATGCCAGTCAAATGGGGTGTGTGTGGCCCAGTTAGTGGAAACGAGGGAGACTGTGGTTGGAGTCCCCTCGCTGTGTCTCTAAAAGAACCAAGATGAACAAGTCATGGCTCTCAGAGGACTTTTCTTCCCCTGGGTCAGCCAGGGGACGGGAAAGGCACGCGTATTTTTGAGAGTGCTTCATGCAAAGCATCTTTTTCTTTTTAAAAAGGGGGCTCAACCGATGCCAGTCAAGTGGGGTGTGTGTGGCCCAGTTAGTGGAAACGAGGGAGACTGTGGTTGGAGTCCCCTCGCTGTGTCTCTAAAAGAACCAAGATGAACAAGTCATGGCAATCAGAGGACTTTTCTTCCCCTGGGTCAGCCAGGGGACGGGAAAGGCACCCGTATTTTTGAGAGTGCTTCATGCAAAGCATCTTTTTCATTTTGAAAAGGGGCATCAACTGATGTCAGTCAAGAGGGGTGTGTGTGGCCCAGTTAGTGGAAACGAGGGAGACTGTGGTTGGAGTCCCCTCGCTGTGTCTGTAAAAGAACCAAGATGAACAAGTCATGGCTCTCAGAGGACTTTTCTTCCCCTGGGTCAGCCAGGGGACGGGAAAGGCACGCGTATTTTTGAGAGTGCTTCATGCAAAGCATCTTTTTCTTTTTCAAAAGGGGGCTCAACCGATGCCAGTCAAGTGGGGTGTGTGTGGCCCAGTTAGTGGAAACACGGGAGACTGTGGTTGGAGTCCCCTCGCTGTGTCTCTAAAAGAACCAAGATGAACAAGTCATGGCTCTCAGAGGACTTTTCTTCCCCTGGGTCAGCCAGGGGACGGGAAAGGCACGCGTATTTTTGAGAGTGCTTCATGCAAAGCATCTTTTTCTTTTTCAAAAGGGGGCTCAACCGATGCCAGTCAAGTGGGGTGTGTGTGGCCCAGTTAGTGGAAACGAGGGAGACTGTGGTTGGAGTCCCCTCGCTGTGTCTCTAAAAGAACCAAGATGAACAAGTCATGGCTCTCAGAGGACTTTTCTTCCCCTGGGTCAGCCAGGGGACGGGAAAGGCACGCGTATTTTTGAGAGTGCTTCATGCAAAGCATCTTTTTCATTTTGAAAAGGGGCATCAACTGATGTCAGTCAAGAGGGGTGTGTGTGGCCCAGTTAGTGGAAACGAGGGAGACTGTGGTTGGAGTCCCCTCGCTGTGTCTGTAAAAGAACCAAGATGAACAAGTCATGGCTCTCAGAGGACTTTTCTTCCCCTGGGTCAGCCAGGGGACGGGAAAGGCACGCGTATTTTTGAGAGTGCTACATGCAAAGCATCTTTTTCTTTTTCAAAAGGGGGCTCAACCGATGCCAGTCAAGTGGGGTGTGTGTGGCCCAGTTAGTGGAAACGAGGGAGACTGTGGTTGGAGTCCCCTCGCTGTGTTTTACATGCTTTTAGAAGGGCATGACATGGCTTGGAGGTTGACTTTCATCATCTGCATACTGTTGGCTACCAAAATGCTGCCTTTCCAACAACTGTGGTTATAGACAATGAGGAACATACTGATGAAGATGTGACGCAGATACCCGATTGGGATGACAACTTAAATATTCGGTCAGGGCAAGAAGAGGCTCGGTCTGAGGGGGAGGGGAGTGCAAACACAACAATTGATGATGAAGTTCTAGATCCCACCTACTGTCAACCCACAGTCAGACAATCGAGGAGGTCAACAGAGGCGGTGGAGGAGGATGCAACCGACGTCGAAGTAACCTTGCGCCTTCCTGGACACAGTCGGAGCACTGGTAGCACGTCTACAACTGCATCCTCAGCCACCACTCTGCCTCTGAGCATTATTCGGGGTGGATCAACAGGTCGCATGGCCTCTAAGCCTTGCCTAGCCTGGTCCTTTTTTGACATAAAAAAAGATCGCCCAAATTATGTGATCTGTAACATTTGGCATGGTTATCTTACTAGAGGTCAAAACCTCAGCAGTTTGACAACTTCTTTCATGAATCGTCACATGAATAAATATCATATGGCCTGGTGGGAAGCTCACCGTGCTGCAATGCGGCCTAGCGGAGCCAACCATCCACCGCCTGCCCCTTCCAGTGCATCCGCGCGCTCGTCATCTTCTAGGACTGTGGGGACAGCTGTCACACCTGTTTTTCCACCCACAACTTCCACCACTGTAACCGCAACAGGCAGTTTGCTTGGTAGGTCGTCAGTTGGTTTGGAAGGGGAAACAAGTGATTGTGTACAGCTCTCTCAAACATCGATAGCACCAACGTTGGATGAAGGCAACATCATGTCTCCGCCTGCACTTTCCTCACAAACCTGCATTTTTCAAGGGACACCCTACTCAACACCGTCTACACACAGCAGCCAGATCTCTGTCCCTCAGATGTGGTGAAATAAAAGGCCACTTCCTGCGACCCATGACAAAGCTAAGAGGTTGACTCTATCCCTCTGTAAGCTGTTGGCTACCGAAATGCTGCCTTTCCGCCTAGTGGACACACAGGATTTTACAGACCTTATGTCTGTCGCTGTGCCCCAGTACCAGATGCCTAGTCGCCACTACTTCTCTAAGAAAGGTGTGCCCGCGCTACACCAGCAAGTCACACACAACATCACCGCTTCCTTGAGAAACTCTGTGTGTGAACGGGTGCATTTCACCACAGATACTTGGACCAGTAAGCATGGACAGGGACGTTACATGTCGCTGACTAGCCACTGGGTAACTATGGTGATTGATGGTGAAGGGTCTGCTGCACAAGTCTTGCCGTCCCCACGACTTGTGTGTCAATCCTCTGTCTGTCCAAGTTCCGCCACTGCTTCTGCATCCTCCACCTCATCTGGGTCCTCCACCTCCGCCCCAAGCCTGCCTGGTCAGGCCACCAGCGTTCTCACTGCGCAGAAGGAATCACGCACCCCTCATTACTATGCTGGCAGCAGAGCGCAACGGCATCAGGCGGTCTTTAGCTTGACATGTCTTGGGAATAAGAGTCACACAGCTGAGGAGTTGTGGTCAGCTCTGCGGTCCGAGTTTAATAAATGGTTGTCTCCACTCAACCTGCAGCCTGGTAAGGCCGTGTGCGACAATGCTGCAAACCTGGGTGCGGCCCTTCGCCTGGGCAAGGTGACACACGTACCTTGTATGGCTCACGTGTTGAACCTTGTCGTCCAGCAATTTTTAACACACTATCCCGGCCTAGATGGCCTTCTGAACAGGGCACGAAAACTGTCTGCTTACTTCCGCCGTTCAAGCGCCGCAGCTGAGCGACTTGCATCGCTCCAGAAGTCTTTCGGCCTGCCGGTTCATCGCTTGAAGTGCGATGTGGCGACACGCTGGAATTCAACTCTCCACATGTTACAGCGACTGTGGCAGCACCGCAGAGCCCTGGTGCAATACGTCATGACGTATAGCCTGGGCCAACGAGATGCAGAGGTGGGGCAGATCACCCTGATGGAGTGGTCTCAGATCAAGGACCTAGGCACCCTTCTGCACAGTTTCGACATGGCGACGAATATGTTTAGCGCTGACAATGCCATTATCAGCATGACGATTCCAGTCATTTACATGCTGGAGCACACGCTAAACACTATTCGGAGTCAGGGGGTGGGACAACAGGAAGGGGAGGAACTACAGGAGGATTCATATGCGCAAGACACAACAACATCACCAAGGTCCAGACGTTCATCATCACCAACGCGGCAGGCATGGGACCATGGGGGACAGGGATCAACAAGGGCGCATGGTAGCAGGCAAGATGTTGAGGAAGGTGCAGGAGGACATGAAGATATGGAGGACGAACTGTCCATGGACATGGAAGACTCAGCAGATGAGGGGGACCTTGGTCAAATTTCAGTTGAAAGAGGTTGGGGGGAGATGTCAGAGGAAGAAAGAACGGTTAGCACCTCTATGTCACAAACACAGCGTGGACATGGTCCGCATGGCTGCGCAAGACACATGAGTGCCTTCTTGTTGCACTACCTCCAACATGACCCTCGTATTGTCAAAATTAGAAGTGATGATGACTACTGGCTTGCCACACTATTAGATCCCCGGTACAAGTCCAAATTTTGTGACATAATTCCAGCCATAGAAAGGGACGCACTTATGCAGGAGTATCAGCAGAAGCTGTTACTCGATCTTAGATCCGCTTTTCCACCAAACAACCGTGCAGGTGCAGGGAGGGAATCTCCCAGTTGTAACTTGACAAACATGGGACGGTCTCGTCATCTTCAACAGTCTACACGTACCAGTAGGACCGTATCTGGTGCTGGTAACAGCAATTTAATGGAATCTTTTCATAATTTTTTTAGACCCTCCTTTGCAAGGCCACCAGAGACAACAAGTCTGACACATAGTCAACGGCTGGAGAGGATGATACAGGAGTATCTACAAATGAACATCGATGCCATGACTTTGCAAATAGAGCCTTGCTCATTTTGGGCTTCAAATCTAGAAAAATGGCCAGAGCTATCCAGTTACGCCTTGGAGATTTTGTCGTGTACAGCTGCCAGCGTTGTCTCTGAACGTGTCTTCAGTGCTGCTGGGTGTGTGCTGACAGATAAGCGCACGCGTCTGTCCAGTGACAATGTGGACAGACTGACGTTCATCAAAATTAACAAGTCATGGATCCAGAAGGAATTTACAACCCCTGTGTCATCCTGGGGAGAGTAAATGCTTGTGGATTTGGAATGTGCTTGATGCAAATCTAGCTGTGAAGTGTACAACTATGGCACAACTGCTGCCACTGAATGGGTGGGTGTGTGTGGGGCACAATTTTTGGAAAAAAGGGAGGCTCCGCTTTGAGTAACCCTTGCTTACATTGTTTTTAAAAGGAGCCAAGATGACCAAGTCATGGTTCAGCAAAGACTTTATCTACCTACCCCGGTGTCATGCTGGGGACGGTTAATTATGGCGTATTTTTGAATGTGCTTGATGCAAATCAAAACATCCTGTTTGCAACTAGGGCACAAGTGCTGCCACTGATGGGGTGTCTGTGTGCCCAATTTTTGGAAAAAAGGTAGACTCCGCTTGGAGTAACCCTTGCTTGCTGTGTTTTTTAAAAATGATACAAGATGAACAGATCTGAAGGCAAGATGAAGGCAACATCATGTCTCCGCCTGCACTTTCCTCACAAACCTGCATTTTTCCAGGGACACCCTACTCAACACCGTCTACAGACAGCAGCCAGATCTCTGTCCCTCAGATGTGGTCAAATAAAAGGCCACTTACTGCGACCCATGACAAAGCTAAGTGGTTGACTCTATCCCTCTGTAAGCTGTTGGCTACCGAAATGCTGCCTTTACGCGTAGTGGACACACAGGATTTTACAGACCTTATGTCTGTCGCTGTGCCCCAGTACCAGATGCCCAATCACCACTGCTTCTCCAAGAAAAGCATGCCCGCGCTACACCAGCATGTCGCACACAACATCACCACTTCCTTGAGAAAATCTGTGTGCGACAGGGTGCATTTCAACACAGATACTTGGACCAGTAAGCATAGACAGGGTCATTACATGTCACTGACTGGGCACTGGCAAACTATGGTGAGAGATGGAGAAGGGTCTGCTGTACAAGTCTTGCCGTCCCCACGAGTTGTTTCAATCCTTCTTCTGTACGTAGAAGTTAATACACTGCTTCTGCCTCTTCAACCTCGTGTGGGTCCTCCACCTTGGCGCAAACCCTGTGTGGTCAGGCCACCCTTCCTTGCAACTGCGCACAAGGACTACCACACACCTCCTTACTATGCTGGCAGCAGAGCTCAATGCCATCAGGCGGTCAAAGTTTTACTTTGAAATGTATGGGAAATGTGAGTCACACCGCTATTCCAGAGAATAGTAGTCAGGCAGGGTCAAAACATTAATTGAGGAACAGGAACACAATGGGACGGCCAGGACTTAATCAGAAAACAAGCAGAGGTGAAATGCGGATCGGCCAACAAGGTACATAAACAGCAAGCAGGAAAAGTAGTCAGGTAACAAGCACACAAAATCATAAAACTGAACTGGGGGGAAAATTAACCAGAGGTTCATAGCTATGTCTGGCAGTGGTCTGCAGACAGGATGGGCATAAAAAAGGGTGTGGTGTCTTCCCATTGGTTGTAGCTGAATGATGGTATTTCATCTGTGAGATACCCACCAGCTACATTCAGCCAGAGATTCTGCATCTGTCAAGGTAATGCAGCCCAGTGGGTGAGCATAACCTGCGTCCACCTGCGCCGCTGGCATCGACTACTCTCCCATCATCAGCACTATTCATGAAAGGAACACGTTGTCACCTGGCGACCGGAGTACAAATTGACGGAGCGGACTCCGTTGGTGACTTAACAGCCGTGTGCGGCAATGATGCAAACCTGGCTGCGGGCCATCCTCAGGGCAATGTGACACACGTGCCTTGTATGGCTCACGTGTTGAACCGAATTCTCCAGCAATTTTTAAAACACCATCACGGCCTACATGGCCTTGTGCAGCGTGCACGCTCGCTATGTGCTCACTTCCATCGTGCGCACACAGCAGCTCAACAACTTTCATCACTCCGGAAGTCTTAGGGTCTGGCAGTTAAACGCCGGAAATGCGATGTTCCGACACGCAGGAATTGGAATCTGCACATGTTGCAGCGTGTGTGGCAGCACCGCAGAGCCCTGCTGAAATACGGTATGACATATATCCTGGGATAACTTGATCAAGAGGTGGTGCAGATCACGCTGCTGGAGTGGTGTCAGATCAAGGACCTATGCACCCTGCTACACAGTTCACAAATGTCGACGAAGATGTTTAGCACTGGCAATGTCATTCTCAGCGTGACAATTCTGGTCATCTACATGATGGAGCACACTGTAATTATTATTCGGAGTCAGGTGTTGGGACAAGAGGAAGGGGAGGAAGTACAGGAGGAGTCATATGCGGAAGGGATAACAAGATCTACGAGGTCCAGATGGTCAGCGGCACCTATGCGGCAGTCATGGTGAGGGAGAGGGATTAACAAGGGCGCATAGTATCAGCAAAAAGTGTTGAGGAAAGTGCAGGAGCCCATGAAGAAATGGAGGACGAACTGGCGATGGGCATGGAAGACTCAGCAGATGAGTGAGAGCTTGCTCACATTTCGGTTGTGCGAGGTTGTGGGGAGAGGGCAGAGGAAGGAGGCACGATTCTCACCTCTCTGCCACCAACACACCAAGGACTTGGTCCTCCTGGATGCACAAGACACATGAGCGCCTTCTTGCTGCACTACCTACATGACCCTCGGATTGTATGAATTTGAAGTAATCCTGAATACTGGGTTGCCACACTGTTAGATCCCCAGTACAAGACACAATTTGGCGAACTAATTCCTGCCATAGAAATGGACGCACGTATACAGGAGTATCTGCAGAATGTGGTACGCAATCTTAGATCTACTTTTCCACTAAACACCAGTGCTGCACAGAGTGAATCTCAACGCTTTGTCATGGATAGGAGGAAATGGTCTTTTACTTGTCCACATCTGAGGGACCGAGGGATGGCTGCTGTGCTGAGATGGCGTTGAGTACGGTGTCCCTGCACAGTTGCACTTTTGGTCATATCCCAAAATGAGTTGAAAAAGGACAGATACTGTTGGAAAGGGGAACAGGTGTGTTGGAAACGGGAAAAAAGTTTTGGTCTGTGGATTTGGTGGTTAAGCAACTGTAACATTTGCTGAAGAAACACCATCTGTTACAGTGGGACTGGCAGATTTGGATAAAGTGGTATATAATCTGTGACCGCTATATAACGAAAATTAATAAGAAAAGAAAGAGAAAGGTATATATCCCCATCAGCAGTCAGTGTCCACCGTGCTCCCAGTTGGAAAAGGAGAGGTTGGCAACTGGAAGGTTTGGTGGAGGATACAGAGCTGTGTGGCTATGAAACTAATAGTAGCCTGAACCGAGTTAGACGCCATTCGGATCTGGAGACTGTGAGCCCTGTTAGCGTCACAGGGTCCACATGCCCACCCAGCCCAGGAACTCACTGTTAACAACACAGGGGCCATTGAGTACGCTGACCGTGTGCGTAGGGGCCACACCTGTGGACAGCAGGCGCATCAGCAGCAGCAGGCCTGTTAATGCCACTGGGCTGCACAAGCAGGACTGGTAGGACAGGAGCTGGTCTTAACCGTTCTGCGTTACCAACTGTGGTGGTGGCCTGCATCCACCACCCTATCCGTGCCTACCTCTGGCCTAAAGCCGCAATGGGTTCAACACATGGAGGTGTGCTCTTTCGGAGCATAATAGAAGACTGCGCACCTCCTTGTTGGCTCCAGCCCCTTTTATAACCTGGGTCCGCCCCAAACCAGGGTAAACCACAATGCACCTCCTGGAGACAAAAGTAGAGTGACACGTCATGAGTGGCATAACTAGCGTCCTATTTGGAACCGCAACTTCAATGATGACCTCATGGCTGCCATGACCCAAACACCTCACCAGTCATCGTCTGACCATCAATAATGCGGTGACAAGTCATAGGTGTGGGCCTCTGCAAGCCATTTGGGAGGACACCTGATGCCCTGTGGTCTATATGGGACCCCCACATCAGGGCCAGGGCCAAAGAGTTCATTACCGGATCTAGTCTCAGATGCAGGAAGTGCCTGAGCATGCTCAGTAGCATGAAATACAGTCTCTGAAAAAAGACTATCAGCTTTAGCATGGTGTCTAGGCACAAAACAGGACTTAGACCCGGCACGGAATGCAAGCACCTGTGCAAAGAGGCTTTTCACACTTAGTGTGGGAGCATGCGCTGTATCCCGAAAAGAAGACTTAGCGTCAGGAATAACACAGTCAGGCTGAGCATACTCACTACGCGAAACACTGTAATTATGCTGCAGCTGCGGTACATCGGCACACGCATGCGCACTAGCTGCCTCTCCACACTTAGACGTGGAGGGGAAATTGCTCTTGGAGATGCTGTCTATGAACAGAAGGAAAAGCTAAAGGAAGCCTGACTTTCTATCCCTCCGAATTATGAAATTCAGCAATGAATTCCATGAGTTTGCTATAACATTAGCGTAGCAAAATGTGCATGAGGGTGTGATGTAGAGGTGCTAGAAATAGCTTGTCACCAGTGGGGCACTAATGGAATACAACAGCCAGTTCTATGATGCCACTAAATGGCAGTATTTTGTGCTATCATTATAGCTTATTAAAAACAGAGCAGGAGGTTGTCATGCAGAGGTGCTGCACATAGATTTGCAGTAGTGTGAATAGACAAAAGTACAATAGCCACGTTTAGGATGCCACTAGGTACACTGAGTGTTTGCTAGTATAATGGCTGAGTTTAAAAAAGTTTGAGTGTGCAATGCAGGCAGACGTGCTGCAAATATCGTTCCAATAGTGTGAATAGACAAAAGTACAATAGCCACGTTTAGGATGCCACTAGGTACACTGAGTGTTTGCTAGTATAATGGCTTAGTTTAAAAAAGTTTGAGTGTGCAATGCAGGCAGACGTGCTGCAAATATGTTTACAATAGTGTGAATAGACAAAAGTACAATAGCCACGTTTAGGATGCCACTAGGTACACTGAGTGTTTGCTAGTATAATGGCTGAGTTTAAAAAAGTTTGAGTGTGCAATGCAGGCAGACATGCTGCAAATATCGTTCCAATAGTGTGAATAGACAAAAGTACAATAGCCACGTTTAGGATGCCAATAGGTACAATGAGGGTTTGCTAGAATAATGGCTTAGTTTAAAAAAGTTTGAGTGTGCAATGCAGGCAGACGTGCTGCAAATATGTTTACAATAGTGTGAATAGACAAAAGTACAATAGCCACGTTTAGGATGCCACTAGGTACACTGAGTGTTTGCTAGTATAATGGCTGAGTTTAAAAAAGTTTGAGTGTGCAATGCAGGCAGACGTGCTGCAAATATCGTTCCAATAGTGTGAATAGACAAAAGTACAATAGCCACGTTTAGGATGCCACTAGGTACACTGAGTGTTTGCTAGTATAATGGCTGAGTTTAAAAAAGTTTGAGTGTGCAATGCAGGCAGACATGCTGCAAATATCGTTCCAATAGTGTGAATAGACAAAAGTACAATAGCCACGTTTAGGATGCCACTAGGTACACTGAGTGTTTGCTAGTATAATGGCTTAGTTTGAAAAAGTTTGAGTGTGCAATGCAGGCAGACGTGCTGCAAATATGTTTACAATAGTGTGAATAGACAAAAGTACAATAGCCACGTTTAGGATGCCACTAGGTACACTGAGTGTTTGCTAGTATAATGGCTGAGTTTAAAAAAGTTTGAGTGTGCAATGCAGGCAGACGTGCTGCAAATATCGTTCCAATAGTGTGAATAGACAAAAGTACAATAGCCACGTTTAGGATGCCACTAGGTACACTGAGTGTTTGCTAGTATAATGGCTGAGTTTAAAAAAGTTAGAGTGTGCAATGCAGGCAGACGTGCTGCAAATATCGTTCCAATAGTGTGAATAGACAAAAGTACAATAGCCACGTTTAGGATGCCACTAGGTACACTGAGTGTTTGCTAGTATAATGGCCTAGTTTAAAAAAGTTTGAGTGTGCAATGCAGGCAGACGTGCTGCAAATATGTTTACAATAGTGTGAATAGACAAAAGTACAATAGCCACGTTTAGGATGCCACTAGGTACACTGAGTGTTTGCTAGTAAAATGGCTGAGTTTAAAAAAGTTTGAGTGTGCAATGCAGGCAGACGTGCTGCAAATATCGTTCCAATAGTGTGAATAGACAAAAGTACAATAGCCACGTTTAGGATGCCACTAGGTACACTGAGTGTTTGCTAGTATAATGGCTGAGTTTAAAAAAGTTTGAGTGTGCAATGCAGGCAGACGTGCTGCAAATATCGTTCCAATAGTGTGAATAGACAAAAGTACAATAGCCACGTTTAGGATGCCACTAGGTACACTGAGTGTTTGCTAGTATAATGGCTTAGTTTAAAAAAGTTTGAGTGTGCAATGCAGGCAGACGTGCTGCAAATATGTTTACAATAGTGTGAATAGACAAAAGTACAACAGCCACGTTTAGGATGCCACTAGGTACACTGAGTGTTTGCTAGTATAATGGCTGAGTTTAAAAAAGTTTGAGTGTGCAATGCAGGCAGACGTGCTGCAAATATGTTTACAATAGTGTGATTAGACAAAAGTACAATAGCCACGTTTAGGATGCCAATAGGTACACTGAGTGTTTGCTAGTATAATGGCTGAGTTTAAAAAAGTTTGAGTGTGCAATGCAGGCAGACGTGCAGCAAATATCGTTCCAATAGTGTGAATAGACAAAAGTACAATAGCCACGTTTAGGATGCCACTAGGTACACTGAGTGTTTGCTAGTATAATGGCTTAGTTTAAAAAAGTTGGAGTGTGCAATGCAGGCAGACGTGCTCTGCAAATGTGTTTGCACTAGTGGGACTATAGCAAAGTCCAATAGCCACGTTTAGGATGCCACTAGGTACACAGAGTGTTTGCTAGTAAAATGGCTTAGTTTAAAAAAGTTGGAGTGTGCAATGCAGGCAGACGTGCTATGCAAATGTCTTTGCACTAGTGGGACTATAGCAAAGTCCAATAGCCACGTTTAGGATGCCACTAGGTACACTGAGTGTTTGCTAGTATAATGGCTTAGTTTAAAAAAGTTTGAGTGTGCAATGCAGGCAGACGTGCTCTGCAAATGTCTTTGCACTAGTGGGACTATAGCAAAGTCCAATAGCCACGTTTAGGATGCCACTAGGTACACTGACTGTTTGCTAGTATAATGGCTTAGTTAAAAAGAGTTGGAGTCTGCAATGCAGGCAGACGTGCTCTGCAAATGTCTTTGCACTAGTGGGACTATAGCAAAGTCCATTAGCCACGTTTAGGATGCCACTAGGTACACTGAGTGTTTGCTAGTATAATGGCTTTGTTTAAAAAAGTTGGAGTGTGCAATGCAGGCAGACGTGCTCTGCAAATGTCTTTGCACTAGTGGGACTATAGCAAAGTCCAATAGCCACGTTTAGGATGCCACTAGGTACACTGAGTGTTTGCTAGTAAAATTGCTTAGTTTAAAAAAGTTGGAGTGTGCAATGCAGGCAGACGTGCTCTGCAAATGTCTTTGCACTAGTGGGACTATAGCAAAGTCCAATAGCCACGTTTAGGATGCCACTAGGTACACTGAGTGTTTGCTAGTATAATGGCTTAGTTATAATGAGTTGGAGTGTGCAGAGGACAAGAGGGTACAGTGGCAGGATTGTGGTGCTCTGGGTAGAGGAATGGAAGCCTGCCTTTCTATTCCCTCCTAATGGTGAAATGCAGGGAGGAAATCCCTGACCTTGGCTACACAGACGCTGTTGTTGTTTTCAGGACCTGTCACCTATGGCTCTCTGACCCTGCCGGTTTGAGCCCTTAAAAGGACTGCTAGAAAGTGCTCTCCCTAAGCTGTCTAACGCTGTGTATGCAGCGCATACAGCTGTATCGGCGATAGGACTCAGGAGGACGGAGCTGCGACAGTGATGTCTGACACCAAAGACGCAGAAGGCAGATAATGGCGTCCTGGAAGAAAATGTCCGGTTTTATAATGCAGGGACATGTGACATGGACATCCTATCACACATGCCGTTGCTTCTCTGGCTCAAAGTCCACTTAGCTGTGTGTGTGTCTGGGATTGGCTGACATGCTGGCCCGCCCCACAAGACGCGCGCGCTTAGGGAAGGAAGACAAGAAAAAAAAAAAAAAAATGGCGATCGCGATTATAGAAACAGCAGTGATCTGAAGGCGCTGTTCACGCACACTATACACTGAAATGTCATAATAGTGTGATTCACAGAGTGACTTACACTATTACAGCAGAAACCAAGCTATGATTTAGCTGGTTTTTTGCTGCTAGAACCGTTCTCGAACGTTTCTAGAACTATCGAACTTTTGCAAAAAGCTCGAGTTCTAGTTCGATCTAGAACAGGCCCCAAAATCACTCGAGCCTAGAACTGGAGAACCACGAACCGCGCTCAACTCTAGTGCCAACACGCTGGAATTCGACTCTCCACATGTTACAGCGACTGTGGCAGCACCGCCGAGCCCTGGTGCAATAAGTCATGACGTATATCCTGGGCCAACGAGATGCAGAGGTGGGGCAGATCACCCTGATGGAGTGGTCTCAGATCAAGAACCTATGCACCCTTCTGCACAGTTTCGACATGGCAACGAATATGTTTAGCGCTGACAATGCGATTATCAGCATGACAATTCCAGTCATTTACATGCTGGAGTACACGCTAAACACTATTCGGACTCAGGGGGGTGGGACAACAGGAAGGGGAGGAACTACAGGAGGATTCATATGCGCAAGAGACAACAACATCACCAATGTCCAGACTAGAGATGAGCGAACCGGTCGCGGTTCGGCTCGAGGTTGGTTCGCCGAACGGACCTCCCGTTCGAGTTCGGTTCGTCGAACGTTCGACGAACCGAACTCGAACTGCATAGGAAACAATGGCAGGCAATCACAAACACAGAAAAACACCTAGAAAACACCCTCAAAGGTGTCCAAAAGGTCACAAACAACTCACAACACATGGGAAAGTGACAAGGACATATACTCATGCGAAAACAAAAGAGCTGGACAAGGAAAAAGAGGAGGACACACAGATATATGAGTATATGCAAGGAAACATGCCATTATTGTGCAACTTGAGCCCTGCTCATTCTTGGCTTCCAATCTTGATAAATTGCCTGAGCTCGCCACGTACGTCTTGGGGATCTTGTCGTGTCCTGCAGCCAGCGTTCTCTCGGAACCTGTCTTCAGTGCTGCTGTGGGTCTGCTGGCAGATAAGCACACGTGTCTGTCCACTGACAATGTGGACATGGCTCTCAGAGGACTTTTCTTCCCCGGGGTCAGCCAGGGGACGGGAAAGGCACGCGTATTTTTGAGAGTGCTTCATGCAAAGCATCTTTTTCTTTTTCAAAAGGGGGCTCAACCGATGCCAGTCAAGTGGGGTGTGTGTGGCCCAGTGAGTGGCAACGAGGGAGACTGTGGTTGGAGTCCCCTCGCTGTGTTTCTAAAAGAACCAAGATGAACAAGTCATGGCTCTCAGAGGACTTTTCTTCCCCGGGGTCAGCCAGGGGACGGGAAAGGCACGCGTATTTTTGAGAGTGCTTCATGCAAAGCATCTTTTTCTTTTTCAAAAGGGGGCTCAACCGATGCCAGTCAAGTGGGGTGTGTGTGGCCCAGTGAGTGGCAACGAGGGAGACTGTGGTTGGAGTCCCCTCGCTGTGTTTCTAAAAGAACCAAGATGAACAAGTCATGGCTCTCAGAGGACTTTTCTTCCCCGGGGTCAGCCAGGGGACGGGAAAGGCACGCGTATTTTTGAGAGTGCTTCATGCAAAGCATCTTTTTCTTTTTCAAAAGGGGGCTCAACCGATGCCAGTCAAGTGGGGTGTGTGTGGCCCAGTGAGTGGCAACGAGGGAGACTGTGGTTGGAGTCCCCTCGCTGTGTTTCTAAAAGAACCAAGATGAACAAGTCATGGCTCTCAGAGGACTTTTCTTCCCCGGGGTCAGCCAGGGGACGGGAAAGGCACGCGTATTTTTGAGAGTGCTTCATGCAAAGCATCTTTTTCTTTTTCAAAAGGGGGCTCAACCGATGCCAGTCAAGTGGGGTGTGTGTGGCCCAGTGAGTGGCAACGAGGGAGACTGTGGTTGGAGTCGCCTCGCTGTGTTTCTAAAAGAACCAAGATGAACAAGTCATGGCTCTCAGAGGACTTTTCTTCCCCGGGGTCAGCCAGGGGACGGGAAAGGCACGCGTATTTTTGAGAGTGCTTCATGCAAAGCATCTTTTTCTTTTTCAAAAGGGGGCTCAACCGATGCCAGTCAAGTGGGGTGTGTGTGGCCCAGTGAGTGGCAACGAGGGAGACTGTGGTTGGAGTCCCCTCGCTGTGTTTCTAAAAGAACCAAGATGAACAAGTCATGGCTCTCAGAGGACTTTTCTTCCCCGGGGTCAGCCAGGGGACGGGAAAGGCACGCGTATTTTTGAGAGTGCTTCATGCAAAGCATCTTTTTCTTTTTCAAAAGGGGGCTCAACCGATGCCAGTCAAGTGGGGTGTGTGTGGCCCAGTGAGTGGCAACGAGGGAGACTGTGGTTGGAGTCCCCTCGCTGTGTTTCTAAAAGAACCAAGATGAACAAGTCATGGCTCTCAGAGGACTTTTCTTCCCCGGGGTCAGCCAGGGGACGGGAAAGGCACGCGTATTTTTGAGAGTGCTTTATGCAAAGCATCTTTTTCTTTTTCAAAAGGGGGCTCAACCGATGCCAGTCAAGTGGGGTGTGTGTGGCCCAGTGAGTGGCAACGAGGGAGACTGTGGTTGGAGTCCCCTCGCTGTGTTTCTAAAAGAACCAAGATGAACAAGTCATGGCTCTCAGAGGACTTTTCTTCCCCGGGGTCAGCCAGGGGACGGGAAAGGCACGCGTATTTTTGAGAGTGCTTCATGCAAAGCATCTTTTTCTTTTTCAAAAGGGGGCTCAACCGATGCCAGTCAAGTGGGGTGTGTGTGGCCCAGTGAGTGGCAACGAGGGAGACTGTGGTTGGAGTCCCCTCGCTGTGTTTCCAAAAGAACCAAGATGAACAAGTCATGGCTCTCAGAGGACTTTTCTTCCCCGGGGTCAGCCAGGGAACGGGAAAGGCAGGCGTATTTTTGAGAGTGCTTCATGCAAAGCATCTTTTTCTTTTTCAAAAGGGGGCTCAACCGATGCCAGTCAAGTGGGGTGTGTGGCCCAGTGAGTGGCAACGAGGGAGACTGTGGTTGGAGTCCCCTCGCTGTGTTTCTAAAAGAACCAAGATGAACAAGTCATGGCTCTCAGAGGACTTTTCTTCCCCGGGGTCAGCCAGGGGACGGGAAAGGCACGCGTATTTTTGAGAGTGCTTCATGCAAAGCATCTTTTTCTTTTTCAAAAGGGGGCTCAACCGATGCCAGTCAAGTGGGGTGTGTGTGGCCCAGTGAGTGGCAACGAGGGAGACTGTGGTTGGAGTCCCCTCGCTGTGTTTCTAAAAGAACCAAGATGAACAAGTCATGGCTCTCAGAGGACTTTTCTTCCCCGGGGTCAGCCAGGGGACGGGAAAGGCACGCGTATTTTTGAGAGTGCTTCATGCAAAGCATCTTTTTCTTTTTCAAAAGGGGGCTCAACCGATGCCAGTCAAGTGGGGTGTGTGTGGCCCAGTGAGTGGCAACGAGGGAGACTGTGGTTGGAGTCCCCTCGCTGTGTTTCTAAAAGAACCAAGATGAACAAGTCATGGCTCTCAGAGGACTTTTCTTCCCCGGGGTCAGCCAGGGGACGGGAAAGGCACGCGTATTTTTGAGAGTGCTTCATGCAAAGCATCTTTTTCTTTTTCAAAAGGGGGCTCAACCGATGCCAGTCAAGTGGGGTGTGTGTGGCCCAGTGAGTGGCAACGAGGGAGACTGTGGTTGGAGTCCCCTCGCTGTGTTTCTAAAAGAACCAAGATGAACAAGTCATGGCTCTCAGAGGACTTTTCTTCCCCGGGGTCAGCCAGGGGACGGGAAAGGCACGCGTATTTTTGAGAGTGCTTCATGCAAAGCATCTTTTTCTTTTTCAAAAGGGGGCTCAACCGATGCCAGTCAAGTGGGGTGTGTGTGGCCCAGTGAGTGGCAACGAGGGAGACTGTGGTTGGAGTCCCCTCGCTGTGTTATACATGCTTTTAGAAGGGCATGACATGGCTTGGAGGTTGACTTTCATAAAATGCAAACTGTTGGCTACCAAAATGCTGCCTTTCCAACAACTGTGGTTATAGGCAATGAGGAACATACTGATGAAGATGAGACGCAGATACCCGATTGGGATGACAACTTAAATATTCGGTCAGGGCAAGAAGAAACTCGGTCTGAGGGGGAGGGGAGTGCAAACACAACAATTGATGATGAAGTTCTAGATCCCACCTACTGTCAACCCACAGTCAGGCACTCGAGGAGGTCAATAGAGGCGGTGGAGGAGGATGCAACCGACGTCGAAGTAACCTGGCGCCTTCCTGGACACAGTCGGAGCACTGGTAGCACGTCTACAACTGCATCCTCAGCCACCACTCTGCCTCTGAGCATTATTCGGGGTGGATCAACAGGTCGCATGGCCTCTAAGCCTTGCCTAGCCTGGTCCTTTTTTGACATAAAAAAAGATCGGCCAAATTATGTGATCTGTAACATTTGCCATGGTTATCTTAGTAGAGGTCAAAACCTCAGCAGTTTGACAACTTCTTCCATGAATCGTCACATGAATAAATATCATATGGCCTGGTGGGAAGCTCACCGTGCTGCAATGCGGCCTAGTGGAGCCAACCATCCACCGCCTGCCCCTTCCAGGGCATCCGCGCGCTCGTCATCTTCTAGGACTGTGGGGACAGCTGTCACACCTGTTTTTCCACCCACAACTTCCACCACTGTAACCGCAACAGGCAGTTTGCTTGGTAGGTCGTCAGTTGGTTTGGAAGGGGAAACAAGTGAGTGTGTACAGCTCTCTCAGACATCGATAGCACCAACTTTGGATGAAGGCAACATCATGTCTCCGCCTGCACTTTCCTCCCAAAGCTGCATTTTTCCAGGGACACCCTACTCAACACCGTCTACACACAGCAGCCAGATCTCTGTCCCTCAGATGTGGTCAAATAAAAGGCCACTTCCTTCGACCCATGACAAAGCGAAGAGGTTGACTCTATCCCTCTGTAAGCTGTTGGCTACAGAAATGCTGCCTTTCCGCCTAGTGGACACACAGGATTTTAGAGACCTTATATCTGTCGCTGTGCCCCAGTACCAGATGCCTAGTCGCCACTACTTCTCTAAGAAAGGTGTGCCCGCGCTACACCAGCATGTCGCACACAATATCACCGCTTCCTTGAGAAACTCTGTGTGTGAACGGGTGAATTTCAGCACCGATACTTGGACCAGTAAGCATGGACAGGGACGTTACATGTCGCTGACTGGGCACTGGGTAACTATGGTGATAGATGGTGAAGGGTCTGCTGCACAAGTCTTGCCGTCCCCACGACTTGTGTGTCAATCCTCTGTCTGTCCAAGTTCCGCCACTGCTTCTGCATCCTCCACCTCATCTGGGTCCTCCACCTCCGCCCCAAGCCTGCCTGGTCAGGCCACCAGCGTTCTCACTGCACAGAAGGAATCACGCACCCCTCATTACTATGCTGGCAGCAGAGCGCAACGGCATCAGGCGGTCTTTAGCTTGACATGTCTTGGGAATAAGAGTCACACAGCTGAGGAGTTGTGGTCAGCTCTGCGGTCCGAGTTTAATAAATGGTTGTCTCCACTCAACCTGCAGCCTGGTAAGGCCGTGTGCGACAATGCTGCAAACCTGGGTGCGGCCCTTCGCCTGGGCAAGGTGACACACGTGCCTTGTATGGCTCACGTGTTGAACCTTGTTGTCCAGCAATTTTTAACACACTATCCCGGCCTAGATGGCCTTCTGACCAGGGCACGGAAACTGTCTGCAGTGCTCACTTCCGCCGTTCAAGCGCCGCAGCTGAGCGACTTGCATCGCTCCAGAAGTCTTTCGGCCTGCCGGTTCATCGCCTGAAATGCGATGTGGCGACACGCTGGAATTCAACTCTCCACATGTTACAGCGACTGTGGCAGCACCGCAGAGCCCTGGTGCAATACGTCATGACGTATAGCCTGGGCCAACGAGATGCAGAGGTGGGGCAGATCACCCTGATGGAGTGATCTCAGATCACGGACCTATGCACCCTTCTGCACAGTTTCGACATGGCGACGAATATGTTTAGCGCTGACAATGCCATTATCAGCATGACGATTACAGTCATTTACATGCTGGAGCACACGCTAAACACTATTCGGAGTCAGGGGGTGGGACAACAGGAAGGGGAGGAACTACAGGAGGATTCATATGCGCAAGACACAACAACATCACCAAGGTCCAGACGTTCATCATCACCAACGCGGCAGGCATGGGACCATGGGGGACAGGGATCAACAAGGGCGCATGGTAGCAGGCGAGATGTTGAGGAAGGTGCAGGAGGACATGAAGATATGGAGGACGAACTGTCCATGGACATGGAAGACTCAGCTGATGAGGGGGACCTTGGTCAAATTTAAGTTGAAAGAGGTTGGGGGGAGATGACAGAGGAAGAAAGAACGGTTAGCACCTCTATGCCACAAACACAGCGTGGACTTGGTCCGCATGGCTGCGCAAGACACATGAGTGCCTTCTTGTTGCACTACCTCCAACATGACCCTCGTATTGTCAAAATTAGAAGTGATGATGACTACTGGCTTGCCACACTATTAGATCCCCGGGACAAGTCCAAATTTTGTGACATAATTCCACCCATAGAAAGGGACGCACGTATGCAGGAGTATCAGCAGAAGCTGTTACTCGATCTTAGCTCGGCTTTTCCACCAAACAACCGTGCAGGTGAAGGGAGTGATTCTCCCAGTTGTAACTTGACAAACATGGGACGGCCTCGTCATCTTCAACAGTCTACCCGTACCAGTAGGACCGTATCTGGTGCTGGTAACAGCAATTTTATGGAATCTTTTCATAATTTTTTTAGACCCTCCTTTGCAAGGCCACCAGAGACATCAAGTGTGTCACATAGTCAACGGATGGAGAGGATGATACAGGAGTATCTCCAAATGAACATCGATGCAATGACTTTGCAAATGGAGCCTTGCTCCTTTTGTGCTTCAAATCTAGAAAAATGTCAAGAGCTCTCCAGTTACGCCTTGAAGATTTTGTCGTGTCCAGCTGCCAGCGTTGTCTCTGAACGTGTCTTCAGTGCTGCTGGGTGTGTGCTGACAGATAAGCGCACGCGTCTGTCCAGTGACAATGTGGACAGACTGACGTTCATCAAAATGAACAAGTCATGGATCCAGAAGGAATTTACTACCCCTGTGTCATCCTGGGGAGAGTAAATGCTTGTGGATTTGGAATGTGCTTGATGCAAATCAAAACATCCTGTTTGCAACTAGGGCACAAGTCCTGCCACTGATGGGGTGTCTGTGTGCCCAATTTGGGGAAAAAAGGTAGACTCCGCTTGGAGTAACCCTTGCTTGCTGTGTTTTTTAAAAATGATACAAGATGAACAGATCTGAAGGCAAGATGAAGGCAACATCATGTCTCCGCCTGCACTTTTCTCACAAACCTGCATTTTTCCAGGGACACCCTACTCAACACCGTCTACAGACAGCAGCCAGATCTCTGTCCCTCAGATGTGGTCAAATAAAAGGCCACTTACTGCGACCCATGACAAAGCTAAGTGGTTGACTCTATCCCTCTGTAAGCTGTTGGCTACCGAAATGCTGCCTTTACGCGTAGTGGACACACAGGATTTTACAGACCTTATGTCTGTCGCTGTGCCCCAGTACCAGATGCCCAATCACCACTGCTTCTCCAAGAAAAGCATGCCCGCGCTACACCAGCATGTCGCACACAACATCACCACTTCCTTGAGAAAATCTGTGTGCGACAGGGTGCATTTCAACACAGATACTTGGACCAGTAAGCATAGACAGGGTCATTACATGTCACTGACTGGGCACTGGCAAACTATGGTGAGAGATGGAGAAGGGTCTGCTGTACAAGTCTTGCCGTCCCCACGAGTTGTTTCAATCCTTGTTCTGTATGTAGAAGTTAATACACTGCTTCTGCCTCTTCAACCTCGTGTGGGTCCTCTACCTTGGCGCAAACCCTGTGTGGTCAGGCCACCCTTCCTTGCAACTGCGCACAAGGACTACCACACACCTCCTTACTATGCTGGCAGCAGAGCTCAATGCCATCAGGCGGTCAAAGTTTTACTTTGAAATGTATGGGAAATGTGAGTCACACCGCTATTACAGAGAATAGTAGTCAGGCAGGGTCAAAACATTAATTGAGGAACAGGAACAGAATGGGACGGCCAGGAAAGAATCAGAAAACAAGCAGAGGTGAAATGCGTATCGGCCAACAAGGTACATAAACAGCAAGCAGGAAAAGTAGTCAGGTAACAAGCACACAAAATCATAAAACTGAACTGGGGGTAAAATTAACCAGAGGTTCATAGCTATGTCTGGCAGTGGTCTGCAGACAGGATGGGCATAAAAAAGGGTGTGGTGTCTTCCCATTGGTTGTAGCTGAATGATGGTATTTCATCTGTGAGATACCCACCAGCTACATTCAGCCAGAGATTCTGCATCTGTCAAGGTAATGCAGCCCAGTGGGTGAGCATAACCTGCGTCCACCTGCGCCGCTGGCATCGACTACTCTCCCATCATCAGCACTATTCATGAAAGGAACACGTTGTCACCTGGCGACCGGAGTACAAATTGACGGAGCGGACTCCGTTGGTGACTTAACAGCCGTGTGCGGCAATGATGCAAACCTGGCTGCGGGCCATCCTCAGGGCAATGTGACACACGTGCCTTTTAGGGCTCACGTGTTGAACCGAATTCGCCAGCAATTTTTAAAACACCATCACGGCCTACATGGCCTTGTGCAGTGGGCACGCTCGCTATGTGCTCACTTCCATCGTGCGCACACAGCAGCTCAACAACTTTCATCACTCCGGAAGTCTTAGGGTCTGGCAGTTAAACGCCGTAAATGCGATGTTTCGACACGCAGGAATTGGAATCTGCACATGTTGCAGCGTGTGTGGCAGCACCGCAGAGCCCTGCTGAAATACGGTAAGACATATAGCCTGGGATAACTTGATCCAGAGGTGGTGCAGATCACGCTGCTGGAGTGGTGTCAGATCAAGGACCTATGCACCCTGCTACACAGTTTTGAAATGTCGACGAAGATGTTTAGCACTGGCAATGTCATTCTCAGCGTGACAATTCTGGTCATCTACATGATGGAGCACACTGTAATTATTATTCGGAGTCAGGTGTTGGGACAAGAGGAAGGGGAGGAAGTACAGGAGGAGTCATATGCGGAAGGGATAACAAGATCTACGAGGTCCAGATGGTCAGCGGCACCTATGCGGCAGTCATGGTGAGGGAGAGGGATTAACAAGGGCGCATAGTATCAGCAAAAAGTGTTGATGAAAGTGCAGGAGCCCATGAAGAAATGGAGGACGAACTGGCGATGGGCATGGAAGACTCAGCAGATGAGTGAGAGCTTGCTCACATTTCGGTTGTGCGAGGTTGGGGGGAGAGGGCAGAGGAAGGATGCACGATTCTCACCTCTCTGCCACCAACACACCAAGGACTTGGTCCTCCTGGATGCACAAGACACATGAGCGCCTTCTTGCTGCACTACCTACATGACCCTCGGATTGTATGAATTTGAACTAATCCTGAATACTGGGTTGCCACACTGTTAGATCCCCGGTACAAGACAAAATTTGGCGAACTAATTCCTGCCATAGAAATAGACGCACGTATACAGGAGTATCTGCAGAATGTGGTACGCAATCTTAGATCTACTTGTCCACTAAACACCAGTGCTGCACAGAGTGAATCTCAACGCTTTGTCATGGATAGGAGGAAATGGTCTTTTACTTGTCCACATCGGAGGGACCGAGGGATGGCTGCTGTGCTGAGATGGCGTTGAGTACGGTGTCCCTGCACAGTTGCATTTTTGGTCATATCCCAAAATGAGTTGAAAAAGGACAGATGCTGTTGGAAAGGGGAACAGGTGTGTTGGAAAGGGGAAAAAAGTTTTGGTCCGTGGATTTGGTGGTTAAGCAACTGTAACATTTGCTGAAGAAACAACATCTGTTACAGTGGGACTGGCAGATTTGGATAAAGTGGTATATAATCTGTGACCGCTATATAACGAAAATTAATAAGAAAAGAAAGAGAAAGGTATATATCCCCATCAGCAGTCAGTGTCCACCGTGCTCCCAGTTGGAAAAGGAGAGGTTGGCAACTTGAAGGTTTGGTGGAGGATACAGAGCTGTGTGGCTATGAAACTAATAGTAGCCTGAACCGAGTTAGACGCCATTCGGATCTGGAGACTGTGAGCCCTGTTAGCGTCACAGGGTCCACATGCCCACCCAGCCCAGGAACTCCCTGTTAACAACACAGGGGCCATTGAGTACGCTGACCGTGTGCGTAGGGGCCACACCTGTGGACAGCAGGCGCATCAGCAGCAGCAGGCCTGTTAATGCCACTGGGCTGCACAAGCAGGACTGTTAGGACAGGAGCTGGTCTTAACCGTTCTGCGTTACCAACTGTGGTGGTGGCCTGCATCCACCACCCGATCCCTGCCTACCTCTGGCCTAAAGCCGCAATGGGTTCAACACATGGAGGTGTGCTCTTTCGGAGCATAATAGAAGACTGCGCACCTCCTTGTTGGCTCCAGCCCCTTTTATAACCTGGGTCCGCCCCAAACCAGGGTGAACCACAATGCACCTCCTGGAGACAAAAGTAGAGTGACACGTCATGAGTGGCATAACTAGCGTCCTATTTGGAAACGCAACTTCAATGATGACCTCATGGCTGCCATGACCCAAACACCTCACCAGTCATCGTCTGAGCATCAATAATGCGGTGACAAGTCATAGGTGTGGGCCTCTGCAAGCCATTTGGGAGTACACCTGATGCCCTGTGGTCTATATGGGACCCCCACATCAGGGCCAGGGCCAAAGAGTTCATTACCGGACCTAGTCTCTGATGCAGGAAGTGCCTGAGCATGCTCAGTAGCATGAAATACAGTCTCTGAAAAAAGACTATCAGCTTTAGCATGGTGTCTATGCCCAAAACAGGACTTATACCCGGCACGGAATGCAAGCACCTGTGCAAAGAGGCTTTTCACAATTAGTGTGGGAGCATGCGCTGTATCCCGAAATGAAAACTTAGCGTCAGGAATGGCACAGTCAGGCTGAGCATACTCACTAGGCGAAACACTGTAATTATGCTGCAGCTGGGGTACATTGGCACACGCATGCGCACTAGCTGCCTCTCCACACTTAGACGTGGAGGGGAAATTTGTCTTGGAGATGCTGTCTATGAACAGAAGGAAAAGCTAAAGGAAGCCTGACTTTCTATCCCTCCGAATTATGAAATGCAGCAATGAATTCCATGAGTTTGCTATAACATTAGCGTAGCAAAATGTGCATGAGGGTGTGATGTAGAGGTGCTAGAAATAGCTTGTCACCAGTGGGGCACTAATGGAATACAACAGCCAGTTCTATGATGCCACAAAATGGCAGTATTTTGTGCTATCATTATAGCTTATTAAAAACAGAGCACGAGGTTGTCATGCAGAGGTGCTGCACATAGATTTGCAGTAGTGTGAATTGACAAAAGTACAATAGCCACGTTTAGGATACAACTAGGTACAGTGAGTGTTTGCTAGTATAATGGCTGAGTTTAAAAAAGTTTGAGTGTGCAATGCAGGCAGACGTGCTGCAAATAACGTTCCAATACTGTGAATTGACAAAAGTACAATAGCCACGTTTAGGATACAACTAGGTACAGTGAGTGTTTGCTAGTATAATGGCTGAGTTTAAAAAAGTTTGAGTGTGCAATGCAGGCAGACGTCCTGCAAATAACGTTCCAATACTGTGAATTGACAAAAGTACAATAGCCACGTTTAGGATACAACTAGGTACAGTGAGTGTTTGCTAGTATAATGGCTGAGTTTAAAAAAGTTTGAGTGTGCAATGCAGGCAGACGTGCTGCAAATAACGTTCCAATACTGTGAATTGACAAAAGTACAATAGCCACGTTTAGGATACAACTAGGTACAGTGAGTGTTTGCTAGTATAATGGCTGAGTTTAAAAAAGTTTGAGTGTGCAATGCAGGCAGACGTCCTGCAAATAACGTTCCAATACTGTGAATTGACAAAAGTACAATAGCCACGTTTAGGATACAACTAGGTACAGTGAGTGTTTGCTAGTATAATGGCTGAGTTTAAAAAAGTTTGAGTGTGCAATGCAGGCAGACGTGCTGCAAATAACGTTCCAATACTGTGAATTGACAAAAGTACAATAGCCACGTTTAGGATACAACTAGGTACAGTGAGTGTTTGCTAGTATAATGGCTGAGTTTAAAAAAGTTTGAGTGTGCAAGGCAGGCAGATGTCCTGCAAATAACGTTCCAATACTGTGAATTGACAAAAGTACAATAGCCACGTTTAGGATACAACTAGGTACAGTGAGTGTTTGCTAGTATAATGGCTGAGTTTAAAAAAGTTTGAGTGTGCAATGCAGGCAGACGTGCTGCTAATAACGTTCCAATACTGTGAATTGACAAAAGTACAATAGCCACGTTTAGGATACAACTAGGTACAGTGAGTGTTTGCTAGTATAATGGCTGAGTTTAAAAAAGTTTGAGTGTGCAATGCAAGCAGATGTCCTGTAAATAACGTTCCAATACTGTGAATTGACAAAAGTACAATAGCCACGTTTAGGATACAACTAGGTACAGTGAGTGTTTGCTAGTATAATGGCTGAGTTTAAAAAAGTTTGAGTGTGCAAGGCAGGCAGATGTCCTGCAAATAACGTTCCAATACTGTGAATTGACAAAAGTACAATAGCCACGTTTAGGATACAACTAGGTACAGTGAGTGTTTGCTAGTATAATGGCTGAGTTTAAAAAAGTTTGAGTGTGCAATGCAGGCAGACGTGCTGCAAATAACGTTCCAATACTGTGAATTGACAAAAGTACAATAGCCACGTTTAGGATACAACTAGGTACAGTGAGTGTTTGCTAGTATAATGGCTGAGTTTAAAAAAGTTTGAGTGTGCAATGCAGGCAGACGTGCTGCAAATAACGTTCCAATACTGTGAATTGACAAAAGTACAATAGCCACGTTTAGGATACAACTAGGTACAGTGAGTGTTTGCTAGTATAATGGCTGAGTTTAAAAAAGTTTGAGTGTGCAAGGCAGGCAGATGTCCTGCAAATAACGTTCCAATACTGTGAATTGACAAAAGTACAATAGCCACGTTTAGGATACAACTAGGTACAGTGAGTGTTTGCTAGTATAATGGCTGAGTAAAAAAAAGTTTGAGTGTGCAATGCAGGCAGACGTGCTGCAAATATCGTTCCAATACTGTGAATTGACAAAAGTACAATAGCCACGTTTAGGATACAACTAGGTACAGTGAGTGTTTGCTAGTATAATGGCTGAGTTTAAAAAAGTTTGAGTGTGCAATGCAGGCAGACGTCCTGCAAATAACGTTCCAATACTGTGAATTGACAAAAGTACAATAGCCACGTTTAGGATACAACTAGGTACAGTGAGTGTTTGCTAGTATAATGGCTGAGTTTAAAAAAGTTTGAGTGTGCAAGGCAGGCAGATGTCCTGCAAATAACGTTCCAATACTGTGAATTGACAAAAGTACAATAGCCACGTTTACGATACAACTAGGTACAGTGAGTGTTTGCTAGTATAATGGCTGAGTTTAAAAAAGTTTGAGTGTGCAATGCAGGCAGACGTGCTGCAAATAACGTTCCAATACTGTGAATTGACAAAAGTACAATAGCCACGTTTAGGATACAACTAGGTACAGTGAGTGTTTGCTAGTATAATGGCTGAGTTTAAAAAAGTTTGAGTGTGCAATGCAGGCAGACGTGCTGCAAATAACGTTCCAATACTGTGAATTGACAAAAGTACAATAGCCACGTTTAGGATACAACTAGGTACAGTGAGTGTTTGCTAGTATAATGGCTGAGTTTAAAAAAGTTTGAGTGTGCAATGCAGGCAGATGTCCTGCAAATAACGTTCCAATACTGTGAATTGACAAAAGTACAATAGCCACGTTTAGGATACAACTAGGTACAGTGAGTGTTTGCTAGTATAATGGCTGAGTTTAAAAAAGTTTGAGTGTGCAATGCAGGCAGACGTGCTGCAAATAACGTTCCAATACTGTGAATTGACAAAAGTACAATAGCCACGTTTAGGATACAACTAGGTACAGTGAGTGTTTGCTAGTATAATGGCTGAGTTTAAAAAAGTTTGAGTGTGCAATGCAGGCAGACGTCCTGCAAATAACGTTCCAATACTGTGAATTGACAAAAGTACAATAGCCACGTTTAGGATACAACTAGGTACAGTGAGTGTTTGCTAGTATAATGGCTGAGTTTAAAAAAGTTTGAGTGTGCAAGGCAGGCAGATGTCCTGCAAATAACGTTCCAATACTGTGAATTGACAAAAGTACAATAGCCACGTTTACGATACAACTAGGTACAGTGAGTGTTTGCTAGTATAATGGCTGAGTTTAAAAATGTTTGAGTGTGCAATGCAGGCAGACGTGCTGCAAATAACGTTCCAATACTGTGAATTGACAAAAGTACAATAGCCACGTTTAGGATACAACTAGGTACAGTGAGTGTTTGCTAGTATAATGGCTGAGTTTAAAAAAGTTTGAGTGTGCAATGCAGGCAGATGTCCTGCAAATAACGTTCCAATACTGTGAATTGACAAAAGTACAATAGCCACGTTTAGGATACAACTAGGTACAGTGAGTGTTTGCTAGTATAATGGCTGAGTTTAAAAAAGTTTGAGTGTGCAATGCAGGCAGACGTGCTGCAAATAACGTTCCAATACTGTGAATTGACAAAAGTACAATAGCCACGTTTAGGATACAACTAGGTACAGTGAGTGTTTGCTAGTATAATGGCTGAGTTTAAAAAAGTTTGAGTGTGCAATGCAGGCAGACGTGCTGCAAATAACGTTCCAATACTGTGAATTGACAAAAGTACAATAGCCACGTTTAGGATACAACTAGGTACAGTGAGTGTTTGCTAGTATAATGGCTGAGTTTAAAAAAGTTTGAGTGTGCAAGGCAGGCAGACGTCCTGCAAATAACGTTCCAATACTGTGAATTGACAAAAGTACAATAGCCACGTTTAGGATACAACTAGGTACAGTGAGTGTTTGCTAGTATAATGGCTGAGTTTAAAAAAGTTTGAGTGTGCAATGCAGGCAGACGTGCTGCAAATAACGTTCCAATACTGTGAATTGACAAAAGTACAATAGCCACGTTTAGGATACAACTAGGTACAGTGAGTGTTTGCTAGTATAATGGCTGAGTTTAAAAAAGTTTGAGTGTGCAATGCAGGCAGACGTCCTGCAAATAACGTTCCAATACTGTGAATTGACAAAAGTACAATAGCCACGTTTAGGATACAACTAGGTACAGTGAGTGTTTGCTAGTATAATGGCTGAGTTTAAAAAAGTTTGAGTGTGCAAGGCAGGCAGATGTCCTGCAAATAACGTTCCAATACTGTGAATTGACAAAAGTACAATAGCCACGTTTAGGATACAACTAGGTACAGTGAGTGTTTGCTAGTATAATGGCTGAGTTTAAAAAAGTTTGAGTGTGCAATGCAGGCAGATGTCCTGCAAATAACGTTCCAATACTGTGAATTGACAAAAGTACAATAGCCACGTTTAGGATACAACTAGGTACAGTGAGTGTTTGCTAGTATAATGGCTGAGTTTAAAAAAGTTTGAGTGTGCAAGGCAGGCAGATGTCCTGCAAATAACGTTCCAATACTGTGAATTGACAAAAGTACAATAGCCACGTTTAGGATACAACTAGGTACAGTGAGTGTTTGCTAGTATAATGGCTGAGTTTAAAAAAGTTTGAGTGTGCAATGCAGGCAGATGTCCTGCAAATAACGTTCCAATACTGTGAATTGACAAAAGTACAATAGCCACGTTTAGGATACAACTAGGTACAGTGAGTGTTTGCTAGTATAATGGCTGAGTTTAAAAAAGTTAGAGTGTGCAATGCAGGCAGATGTCATGCAAATAACGTTCCAATACTGTGAATTGACAAAAGTCCAATAGCCACGTATAGGATGCCACTAGGTACACTGAGTGTTTGCTAGTATAATGGCTTCGTTATAATTAGTTGGTGTGTGCAACGCAGGCAGATGCGCTCTGCAAATGTCTTGGCACTAGTGGGACTATAGCAAAGTCCAATAGCCACGTATAGGATGCCACTAGGTACACTGAGTGTTTGCTAGTAAAATTGCTTAGTTTAAAAAAGTTGTAGTGTGCAATGCAGGCAGACGTGCTCTGCAAATGTCTTTGCACTAGTGGGACTATAGCAAAGTCCAATAGCCACGTATAGGATGCCACTAGGTACACTGAGTGTTTGCTAGTAAAATTGCTTAGTTTAAAAAAGTTGTAGTGTGCAATGCAGGCAGACGTGCTCTGCAAATGTCTTTGCACTAGTGGGACTATAGCAAAGTCCAATAGCCACGTATAGGATGCCACTAGGTACACTGAGTGTTTGCTAGTAAAATTGCTTAGTTTAAAAAACTTGGAGTGTGCAATGCAGGCAGATGTGCTCTGCTAATGTCTTTGCACTAGTGGGACTATAGCAAAGTCCAATAGCCACGTTTAGGATGCCACTAGGTACACTGAGTGTTTGCTAGTAAAATTGATTAGTTTAAAAAAGTTGTAGTGTGCAATGCAGGCAGACGTGCTCTGCAAATGTCTTTGCACTAGTGGGACTATAGCAAAGTCCAATAGCCACGTATAGGATGCCACTAGGTACACTGAGTGTTTGCTAGTAAAATTGCTTAGTTTAAAAAAGTTGTAGTGTGCAATGCAGGCAGACGTGCTCTGCAAATGTCTTTGCACTAGTGGGACTATAGCAAAGTCCAATAGCCACGTATAGGATGCCACTAGGTACACTGAGTGTTTGCTAGTAAAATTGCTTAGTTTAAAAAACTTGGAGTGTGCAATGCAGGCAGACGTGCTCTGCTAATGTCTTTGCACTAGTGGGACTATAGCAAAGTCCAATAGCCACGTTTAGGATGCCACTAGGTACACTGAGTGTTTGCTAGTATAATGGCTTACTTAGAATGAGTTGGAGTGTGCAGAGGACAAGAGGGTACAGTGGCAGGATTGTGGTGCTCTGGGTAGAGGAATGGAAGCCTGCCTTTCTATTCCCTCCTAATGGTGAAATGCAGGGAGGAAATCCCTGACCTGGGCTACACAGACGCTGTTGCTGTTTGCAGGACCTGTCACTTATGGCTCTCTGACCCTGCCGCTTTGAGCCCTTAAAAGGACTGCTAGAATGTGCTCTCCCTAAGCTGTCTAACGCTGTGTATGCAGCGCATACAGTTGTATCGGCTATAGGACTCAGGAGGACGGAGCTGCGACACTGATGTCTGACACCAAAGACGCAGAAGGCAGATAATGGCGTTCGTGAAGAAAATGTCCGGTTTTATAATGCAGGGACATGTGACATGCAGATCCTATCACACATGCCGTTGCTTCTCTGGCTCAAAGTCCACTTAGGTGTGTGTGTGTCTGTGATTGGCTGACATGCTGGCCCGCCCCACAAGATGCGCGCGCTTAGGGAAGGAAGACAAGAAAAAAAAAAAAAAAAATGGCGATCGCCATTATAGAAACAGCAGTGATCTGAAGGCGCTGTTCACGCACACTATACACTGAAATGTGATAATAGTTTGATTCACAGAGTGACTTACACTATTACAGCAGAAACCAAGCTAGGATTTAGCTGTTTTTTGGCTGCTAGAACCGTTCTCGAACGTTTCTAGAACTATCGAGCTTTTGCAAAAAGCTCGAGTTCTAGTTCGATCTAGAACATGCCCCAAAATCACTCGAGCCGCGAACTGGAGAACCACGAACCACGAACCGCGCTCAACTCTAGTCCAGACATTCATCATCACCATGGCGGCAGGCATGGAACCATGGGGGACAGGGATCAACAAGGGCGCATGGTAGTAGGCGAAATGTTGAGGAAGGTGCAGGAGAACATGAAGAAATGGAGGACGAACTGTCCATGGACATGGAAGACTCAGCGGATGAGGGAGACCTTGGTCAAATTTCAGTTGAAAGAGGTTGGGGGGAGATGTCAGAGGAAGAAAGAACGGTTAGCACCTCTATTCCACAAACACAGCGTGGACGTGGTCCGCATGGCTTTGCAAGACACATGAGCGCCTTCTTGCTGCACTACCTCAAACATGACCCTCGTATTGTCAAAATTAGAAGTGATGATGACTACTGGCTTGCCACACTATTAGATCCCCGGTATAAGTCCAAATTTTTTGACATAATTCAAGCCATAGAAAGGGACGCACGTATGCAGAAGTATCAGCAAAAGCTGTTACTCGATCTTAACTCGGCTTTTCCACCAAACACCCGTGGTGCACGGAGTGAATCTCCCGGTTGTAACTTGACAAACATGGGACGGTCTCGTCATCTTCAACAGTGTACCCGTACCAGCAGCACCGTATCTGGTGCTGGTAACAGCAATTTTATTGAATCTTTTCATAATTTTTTTAGACCATCCTTTGCAAGGCCACCAGAGACAACAAGTCTGACACATAGTCAATGGCTGGAGAGGATGATACAGGAGTATCTCCAAATGAACATCGATGCCATGACTTTGCAAATGGAGCCTTGCTCATTTTGGGCTTCAAATCCTGAAAAATGGCCAGAGCTCTCCACTTATGCCTTGGAGATCTTGTCGTGTCCATCTGCCAGCGTTGCCTCTGAACGTGTCATCAGTGCTGCTGGGTGAGTGCTGACAGATAAGTGCATGCGTCCGACCAGTGACAATGTGGACAGACTAACGTTCATCAAAATGAACAAGTCATGGATCTACAAGGAATTTACTACCCCTGTGTCATCCTGGGGAGAGTAAATGCTGGTGGATTTGGAATGTGCTTGATGCAAATCTACCTGTGAAGTGTACAACTGGGACACAAGCGCTGCCACTGAAGGGGTGGGTGTCTGTGTGGCCCAATTTTTTGAAAAAAGGGAAACTCCGCTTGCAGTAACCCTTGCTTGCAGTGTTTCTAACAATGATCCAAGATGAACAGATCTGGGATCAGCAAAAGCTTTGCTACCTACCCCGGTGCCATCCTGGGGACGGTTAAGGATGGCGTATTTTTGAATGTGCTTGATGCAAATCTACCTCTGAAGTGTACAACTGGGGCACAAGTGCTGCCCCTGAAGGGGTGTCTGTATGGCCCAATTTTTGGAAAAAAGGGAGACTCCACTTTGAGTCACCTTGCGGTGTTTTACATCATTTTAGAAGGGCATGCCATGCCTATATCTGTGTCTTCTCCTCTTTTTCCTCATCAAGCTGTTTAGTTTTCGCATGAGTATTTGTCCTTGTCACTTTCCCATGTATTTGTGTTGTGTTGTGAGTTGTTTGTCACCTTTTGGACACCTTTGAGGGTGTTTTCTAGGTGTTTTTATGTGTTTGTGATTGCCTCCCATTGTTTCCTATGGGTTCGAGAGGTTCGCCGAACCGAACTCGAACCAGACCTCGGTTCGGCGAACCGAGCTCGAGCAGAACCGCGAATAGTTCGCTCATCTCTAATAAAAACACATTATACATATACACATACAGTTAATAAACATTGCCATTACACTTACAGGTCCCCGCAACGCGTCCTGCACTCAGTCTCCCACAGCTTTTCCTTCCGATAATCGCTCTGTCCTCCTGGTAACCTGCACTGATGATAGGACCTTCCGTGACGTCGTCATAGCATGTGACCAGTCACGTGTCTATTATGTCATTGGCTACAGACTGGTCACATGGCTAGACATCATGCTAGGTCCTCTCAATGCATCTCTCCGGTACACGGTAGTCGTTTGTGCATCTTCGTGTACCGGCGAGATGCTCTGGCACATAGTCGGCTTCCCCGTTCCTGCATGTAGGTGTTCTTTACAGAGTCAGCCCACATGCAGGGACTGGCTTGCACAGCCGGTGAATTGCAGCACCGGGAATCACGTGATCGGAGTACCGTTGCTATAGTAACCCGCCTGTCAGATTACTTTGGCAACGGTGGCAGCGGTGACATCACCACTTAAACGGACTTTACACACTACGACATTGCTAAAGTGATCTCGTTGGGGTCACGGAATTTGTGACGCACATCCGGTCTCTTTAGCGATGCTGTTGCGTGTGACACCTATGAGCGATTTTGCATTGTAGCAAAAACGTGCAAAATCGCTCATCGGTGACATGGGGGTCCATTCTCAAATATCGTTACTGCAGCAGTAACGAAGTTGTTCCTCGTTCCTGCAGCAGCACACATTGCTCCGTGTGACAACGCTGGAACGAGGAAGCTTTCCTTACCTGCCTCCCGGCCACAATGCAGAAGGAAGGAGGTGGGCGGAATGTTACGTCCCGCTCATCTCCGCCCCTTCGATCCCATTGGGCGGCGGTTCAGTGACGCTGCTGTGACGTTGCTGTGACGCTGAACGAACCACCCCCTTAGAAAGGAGGCGGCTCGCCGGTCACAGCGACGTCGCAGGGAAGGTAAGTAGTGTGACGGGTCCGGGCGATGTTGTGCGACACGGGCAGAGATTTTCCCGTGTTGCACAACTGATGGGGGCGGGTACGCACGCTGGCGATATCGGTACTGATATCGCAGTATGTAAAGCGGCCTTTACAACCCGCAGCCTCTCCTCAATCACTGAGTGATTAGACTGCACGGTAGCAGCAGCGTCTTACTCCCATGCAGTGCTGTCTGATGTAGCAGAGCTGCATGGGTTGAAGGAGAAAGAAGACAGAAGACCATGATCGCGTAGGGTTAAGAGGGAGTAATAAACATGGAGTCTCTAAGTGTGTCTGTGTATTTATTTCTATTAAAGTATTTTTTCTCTGTGTGGTGTCTTTTTTTAACCCTTTATTGGAGATTCTTAATGGCCAGGTCAAACTTGCCTGACATTAAGAATCTCTGGCTTAATACTAGCTAGTAAAACAAAGCTAGTATTAACTCATTATTACCCAGCGAGCCACCCGTCCCCAGGGCAGCTGGAAGAGTTGGATACAGCGCCAGATGATGGCGCTTCTATGAAAGCGCCATTTTCTGTGGCGGCTGCGGACTTCAATTTGCAGCAGAGGAGCCCGGAAAGCTTAGATTAACCCGTGCTGCGGATTCCAATCCCCAGCTGCGTAGTTGAACCTGGCTGAATACAAAAAGGGGGCGAAGCCCATGTCATTTTTTTTTTTTTTAATTATTTCATGAAAGTCATGAAATAATTAAAAAAAGGGCTTCTCTATTTTTTTAGTTCCCAGCCGGGTACAAATAGGCAGCTGGGGGTTGGGGGGCAGCCATACCTGCCTGCTGTACCTGGCTAGCACACACAAATTTGGCAAAGCCCACGTAATTTTTTTGGTGGGCAAAAAACTCCTGCATACAGTCCTGGATGGAGTATGCTGAGCCTTGTAGTTCTGCAGCTGCTGTCTGCTCTACCGCATACACTAGTGGATAAAGTATGCTGAGCCTTGCAGTTCTGCTCCCCCTGCCTCTCCCTCCAGCATACAGTCCTGGATGGAGTATGCTGAGCCTTGTAGTTCTGCAGCTGCTGTCTTCTCTCCTCCATAAAGACAGACAGCAGACAGCAGCTGCAGAACTACAGGGCTCAGTATACTCCATCCAGGACTGTATGCAGGAGTATTTTGCCCCCCCCAAAAAATTACGTGGGCTTCGCCATGTTTTTCTATGCTAGCCAGGTACATCAGGCAGCTATGGGCTGCCCCCAACCTCCAGCTGCCTATTTGTACCTGGCTGAGAACCAAAAATATAGGGAAGCCTTTTTTTTTTAATTATTTCATGAATTTCATGAAATAATTACAAAAAAATGACGTGGGATTCGCCCAATTTTTGTGTCCAGCCAGGTACAACTACGCAGCTGGGGATTTGAATCCTCAGCGCATGGTGCCCAAGCTTTCTGGGCACCCTGCTGTGAATTGCAGTCCATAAAAGCGCCATCTTCTGGCGCTGTATCCAACTCTTCTGTGGCTCGCTGGGTAATACTGGGGTTAAGGCTAGCTGTATATTATCAACTGGCCCTAAGCCCGAAATTCATGGTGTCACGCCATTATTAGACATGGCCACCATAAATTTCTTGTACAGATAAAAAAAAAACACAACACACAGAAAAATATTTTTATTAGAAATAAAACACAACACAATTAGTGACTCCATCTTTATTGAAATAAAGAACCCCCCTCTGCAGTAATGCTGGGTCAAGGGTCCAATCCGGATCCAATATCATCTGATCGGTTTGCTGGAAGGCAAAGCGATCAGATGATGTGTCAGGTTCAAGGGCCTGAATCACATAAATGTCTTTTATACAATCAGCTGATGCATCAGTGCAAAAAAAACCCCCAAAAAACGACACACTTCTGTGCAGACTCCTGTCCGACAGCAGCAGCTGATAGTTTAGCCGGCCGGGCGGTAAAAAGCTGGCCTCACTGCTCAACTTATAGTGCCAGCTGATTCCGTCAGGTGACCGCATCAGCTGATCATCGCCAGGTCTGAGAGAGAGAAAAGAGAGAGAAAATAGAGAGAGAAAAGAGAGAGAAAAGAGAGAGAAAAAAAGAGAGAAAAGAGAGAAAAGAGAAGAGAGAGAGGGAGAGAGAGGAGAGAGAGAAGAGAGATGGAGAGAAAAGAGAGAGATGAGAGAAGAGAGAGAGGAGAGAGCAATGCAGCCTCATTCCGTGAAATGTTCCGATTTTAGAGATGTGTCCCGCGGTTTCACAGCTGATGTCCAGCTCTTCCCCTCAGTGCATAATTAAATTAAATTATAATTATAAATAAATAATAATTTAAATTCTTTACCAGCACGGCCAGGACTTGAACTTGTGAACTAACTCTGCTTAAACACTAGCTCTGTCCATTGAGCCACTGCCTCTAATGAAAAGCATAGCAAGATTTGGTAATCTTGACCTCTATATTGCAGTAGAGAATTCAGAAGCAGATTGTTCAGCTGCGAGTATGGATGGATGGATGGTGAAAGGAGAAAACACTGGCACCATTCAGTGAGCTAACCGCTCAATCATCCTATTTCAGGTTTACACACGCATTATATGGCTTGTAGATTTCCTTGCATTCTGGCCACAGTGCTCATTTCAATATAACAGTGAAAGGAGGAAACACTGGCACCATTCAGTGAGCTAACTGTTCAATCTTCCTATTTCAGGTTTATGCACGCATTATATGGCTTGTAAATGTCCTTGCTTTCTGCACACGGTGCTCATTCCAATAAACAGTGAAAGGAGGAAACATTGGCACCATTCAGCGAGCTAACTGCTCAATCTTCCTATTTCAGGTTTATGCACGCATTATATGGCTTGTAAATTTCCTTGCATTCTGGCTATGGTGCTCATTCCAATGAAAGGCCACGCCTTTCCCCCTGACCTGATGGTTGAATAAAACATCATTTTTACCGCATATTTGGTGAGTGCCTTCCGTCTCTTTTCACAGGGACTGGATGGATAGATGGATGGATGGATGGAGGGATGGATGGAGGGATGGATGGAGGGATGGATGGATAAAGGGATGAATGGATGGAGGGATGAATGGATGGAGAGATGGAGGGATGGAGAGATGGAGGGATGGATGGAGGGAGGAATGGAGTGATAGATGAATGGATGGATGGATGGATGGATGGATATAGGAATGGATGGAGGGATGGAGGGATAGAGGGATGGATGGAGGGCTAGAGGGATGGATGGAGGGATGGAGGGATGGATGGAGAGAGGGATGAAGGGAGGGATGAATGGATGGAGGGAGGGATGAATGGAGGGAGGGAGGGATAGAGGGATAGAGGGAGGGATGAATGGAGGGAGGGAGGGATGGAGGGATAGAGGGAGGGATGGAGGGAGGGATGGATGAATGGATGGAGGGATGGAGGGAGGGATGGAGGGGTGGATGGATGGATGGGAGGGCAAACACCGGCACTACCGCACTCATCACCGCACACCCGTAGGCACTACAACTCCCATCATCACCGCACACATGCAGGCACTATGTCACTCATCATCCTCACACACACGCAGGCACTATGGCACTAATCATCCTCGCACACATGCAGGCACTACAACCCCTCATCATCACCGCACACATGCAGGCACTACGGTGCTCATCATCCTTACACACACGCAGGCACTACGGCACTCATCATCCTCGCACACACGCATGCAATACGGCACTCATCATCCTCGCAAACACGCAGGCACTACAACCCCCATCATCACCGCACACGCAGGCATTATCTCAATGACGTCTCCGCTGACAACGCGGCTCACGTCAATTGCTCCGTGGATCTGACACAGAGCGCTCGTGTTCTACGGCGCTCCTGTCATCTTCATGTAGATGAGCTGGATGCGTCGCGGGACCTCTGTGGATTACACTGGACCTGGAGGGGTATTTGGGGATTTTAATAAAATGGTGAAAGAGGGTGTTTTTTGTCTTTTATTCCAAATAAAGGATTTTTCGTTGTGTGTGTTTATTTACTTTCACTTACAGGTTAATCATGGAAGGTATCTCGGGGAGACGCCTGCCATGAATAACTCCTTATTACACCGATTGCCATCGCACCAGGGCAATTTGGGATGAGCTGGGGTGAGTAACAGGACTGTCACATCTAATGGATGCGGCAATTCCGGGTGGCTGCTGGGTGATATTGTTAGGGTGGTGGGCTCCCCATAACGTGGCGATCTCCATCCTGACAATACCATCCTCCAGCCATGTGGCTTTATCCTGGCTGGTATCAAAATTGGGGGGAACTGCAGTTTTTTTTTTATTTATTTATTTATTTTACTGCACGATATAGACCCGCCCGCCGGTGGCTGTGATTGGTTGCAGTGAGACAGCTGTCACTCATCGTGGGGGCGTGTCTGACTGCAACCAATCATGGGCGACGACGGGCGGGGAAAGCAGGGAATACCAGATTGAATAATGAAGCGGCAGCCATTTTCAAAAGGGGAAAAGGCACCGGAGCTTTGTGAGAGCCGTGCAGCGCCTCACCCGTGATTGGTGAGTAGGAAAGAGAGAGGGATTGTGCTGGGGATGCAGGACGCATTGCAAATACACAACGTGCGCACATAGCCTTACTGTGAAAAGCCACGCTTTTGGTGATAGAACCGTTATCGAACGTTAACTTGAACTGCCCAACTTGAAGCACATCGTTCGAGTTCGTTGAACGACTCGAACACCGCCCAAAAAAACTCGAATTTTAAATTGGCGAACCGTTCGAATCAAACATCGCTCAACTCTAATTATTACATAATAAAGAAAACAATTACAGGCTTGGGGACATTATTACAGGACAGGGACCATTATAACAGGACGAGGGACATTATTAAAGGATATTTTAACATCATGGGGTTCAAAATTACTGTATGGATCTAAAACATTGTAAAACAATATAACAGTATGAATTTGCAAAAAATTACAATTGCATAATTGTTTTTTGGGCTTTTTATTTATTATGTTCACTATAATGTAAAACTGACCAGGCAACATGATTTCTTAGGTCAGTACAACTTTGTAGATACTAAACATGTATAGTTTTATTTTATCCAAGTGATGAAACAAATTCAGAAATTTGCCAAAAAAAATGAATTGCGCTTTTATCGCAATTTTCCGAGACTCTTATCACTTTGATTTTTCAGTATATGGGGCTGTATGAAGGCTAAGTTATTGAATCTTGAGCTGACATTTTTTATTAATACCATATTTGAGTAATATTAAAAAAATGCTGATCAAAAAGTCATTCAGGAAAATAATGTCATCACTGAAAACGCTATTGCATCCAGCAATGGTCGAGGCCTGTCATTAATTTATTTTCTATCTTTGGTTCATTGTGCTGACTGTTTGAGACCCCATCAGAGGCCTCCAACACACTCACGTGTAAATCACGCACGTTCCGAGAGACACGTATTTACCCTGCGTGTTGCGTGTAGGTAAGTACGTGTCTCTGGTACGAGCGGGCCACATGTGTTCTCCGCATGCTATCTGTGATAACATACAGAGAACAGGTTATTTACATACTCACGTGGTCCTTGCTGCTGTCCATGGTGCTGATCTTCTGTCTCCAGCCCTGCCGTCTCCCCGCTGCTACTGCTGCCAGCCGCAGTGAAGTGAATATTAAATGAGTATAATGAGCGGTGGTCGGCAGCAAGTGACAGCAGCGGCAGAGACAGGAGGGCAGAAGAAGGTGAGTTAAGGTTTTTTTTTTTCTATGACACGTGTGTTTTCTCCGGTGCGTGTCACACGGGACCGCATCCACACTACACCCATGTGGTACGGGTGTGGGCCGTGTGACACCCGTGATGCTGGAGAAAACGTGGACATGTCAGCGTGTAGAAAAACGCACACACGTACAAATGCACACGGACACACGTTCCGTGTGGTTTTACGTGGTGTGCCTGCTACAATAGGTTAGCATTGCTGAAAGTGTCTCTGTGCCGCCGGTACGTGTAAAGAATGGCAAATACGTGCCGGCGGCACGGATGTGTGTCGCAGGCCTTATAGACAGGGGAGGTGGGAGGAAGAGGGAGGAGTTAGGACAGAAAAAGACATTCTGCTGCAAGTTCTCCTGAAAGGACAATTATACTTTTAAATCACCTTTTGTACGAGGCAAAGGAGTTTGTAAAGTATATTTTACCTCAGCAGCAACAGTGCAAATATGCGTTAAATACCGCCACACAGTGATCAGGCAAAATATTACCATCACATAGTGACCAAATACTACAATACTGATCATTAATAAAAACCACAATACTAATAAAACTAATCTTACCACCAGTACCATTACACACAGTAGCTCTGAAAGTATTATATTGTAAGTGTACAGGTAATATTGTGATTACCAGTGTTATTATATACAAAAACTCTGTATATAGTACACTGTGTGCAGAATTATTAGGCAAGTTGTATTTTAGAGTATTTTTTTTTATTATTGATCAACAACTATGTTCTCAATCAACCCAAAAGACTCAGAAATATCAAAGCTTAATATTTTTGGAAGTTGGATTGGTTTTTTTTAGATTTGGCTATCTTAGGAGGATATCTGTTTGAGCAGGTAACTATTACTGTGAAGAATTATTAGGCAACTAACCAAAAAACCAAATATATTCCCATCTCACTTGTTTATTTTCACCAGGTAAACCAATATAACTGCACAAAATTTAGAAATAAACTTTCTTGACATGCAAATGCAAAACCCCAAAAAATTAGTGACCAATATAGCCACCTTTCTCAACAGCATACCATCCATAGATTCTGTCAGTTGCTTGATCTGTTTACGATCAACATTGCATGCAGCAGCCACCACAGCCTCCCAGACGCTGTTCCGAGAGGTGTACTGTTTTCCCTCCCTGTAGAGATCACATTTTAAGAGGGACCACAGGCTCTCTATGGGGTTCAGATCAGGGGAACAAGGGGGCCATGTCATTATTTTTTCATCTTTTAGATCTTTACTGGCCAGCTATGCTGTGGAGTAGTTGGATACATGTGATGTAGCATTGTCCTGCATGAAAATCATGTTTTCCTTGAACGAGACCGACGTCTTCCTGTACCATTGCTTGAAGAAGTTGTCTTCCAGAAACTGGCAGTAGGTCTGGGAGTTGAGCTTCACTCCATCCTCAACCTGAAAAGGTCCCACAAGTTCATCTATGATGATTCCAGCCCATACCAGTACCCCACCTCCAAATTGCTGGCGTCTGAGTCAGAGTGGAGATCTCTGCCCTTTACTGATCCAGCCTCTGGCCCATCCATCTGGCCCATCAAGAGTCACTCATTTCATCAGTCTATAAAACCTTTGAAAAATCAGTCTTAAGATATTTCTTGGCCCAGTCTTGACCTTATATCTTATGTTTCTTGTTCAAAGGTGGTCATTTTTCAGCCTTCCTTACCTTGGCCATGTCCCTGAGTATGGCACACTGTCACGCTTCCCGGTCCCCGTGCCCTGCTCTCCGGTCCCCGTGGCCTGCTCCCCGCTTCCCGGCGGTGTCCCCGACTCACCACTCCGGTCCCGGTCTCCTCTTCCTCGCCTGCGCCCTCCATGCGTCCAGCTCCCCGCTCCCGGTGCTCCTCAGCGACGTGGGACACCCTGCCGGGCACCCCTGCTTCCTCTGCACCGCTCCCTGGACTGGCTTCTGGCACACGGGCCTCGCGCTTGCGGGCGCGCGCGCGGTCATTGACCCTTTCTTAAAGGGCCAGCACCTTCAAACAGGAAATTGCATAGACAGGTACAGGGTATATTAGGATTCTCCTTCCTGGTGGGCGGGGCCTGTTCTACGTGTTTAGTAAGCTAGGAGTTCAGGTCCCCGTATTGCTTTGCCCTGTATTAACCCTGTTTGTCTCGCAGAGCCTGTCCTGCCACGCCAGCCGCTCCGAACCACGTCCATTCCAGTACCCTGACGGTGACTTCGGCGGATGTTCCACCACCTCTGCAGCTCCTCCAGTCTCCAGTCCCTGGCTCCGTTGGGTGACCCGTCCCATCGCTCAGCAGGTTCCGGATCCCGCCTGACCCTTCAACCCGGCCTTGGACCCTGAGCCTCGTCACCCGGACTACCGTCCAGAACTCCGTGTGTTCAGCAACATCCACCTTTTCAGCTCCCCTACGGACTGTCTGGCTACCAAGAGTGCTTCGGCTGCCGTGCATCAAGACCCTCTGGTGGGGTGACCGGCCTGGCTGCCTCCTCAGGGGAAACCGGTGTATGGTCCAGAGTTTCCACCACCCGGACGTAACACACACCTTGTGCCTTTTGATACTAGAGTACTGTTGCAGCTCTGAAATATGGCCAAACTGGTGTCAAATGGCATCTTGGCAGCTTCACGCTTGATTTTCCTCAATTCATGGGCAGTTTTTTTGCGCCTTTTTTGCCCAACACATTTCTTGCGACCCTGTTGGCTTTTTACCATGAAACACTTGATTGTTGGGTGATCACGCTTCAAAAGTTTGGCAATTTCAAGACTACTGCATCCCTCTGCAAGACATCTCACAATTTTGGACTTTTCAGAGCAAGCCAAATCTCTCTTCTGACCCATTTTGCCAAAGGAAAGGAAGCTGCCTAATAATTAAGCACACCTTATATAGGGTGTTGATGTCAACCCATCCTCATTACAGAGATGCATATCACCTGATTTACTTAATTGATAGTTGGCTCTCAAGCCTATACAGCTTGGAGTAGGACATGTATAAAAAGTATCATGTGATCAAAATACTCATTTGCATAATAATTCTGCACACAGTGTATATAGAGTATAGTGTACAGGTTATACAGATCACTGGTCAAATATTACACTGGAACTATTTGTATAGTGTCAACATACAGACAAAACTGGTGATATTATACACTTGAGCACTTTATTTAGTGTCAGTGTACAGGTAATACAATGATTGCATTATACCCAGGAGCTCTTTATATACTATATAGTGTATTGTGTAAGTGTACAGGCAATATTGTGACTTACCAAAGACGTCACTAATGGAAGTCATTCATCTAAACTTTTCTTTTTCATCCAGAGCAAACCGTGCCCAATTCTTCCAGCCAGACTCGTCTCGGCCGAAAGTGACACACAGCCATCAAGGTGGAGGTGGAGGGATGTGTATGCTGCCAACGTTCTTTTGAATGATCACTTCAGCTGCTTCAGGTATTAGCGGTTAAACTGGTTTATTATAAACCGATTTATTATGAACTCCTTACACTTAGACTATTTCTGCAGCTTACTATTTGTTTATAAGTGGTGTTCCTAATGCATGGCCAGTGTTAAACGCACAGGACTTTGACTTTGTATTGCTTTTTGCAACATATCACAATTGGGTCAATATTTGCTGGCCCCATATATATATGCCTTTATGTGTGCTTTCCACCTAGGACCATTTGCATTAATGGAACATTGTGATATTTAATTCAATATAATGCATTTGTTGAAAAAAGAGAAAAAAATGTGTTTGACGTGGTACCGGTCACATTAAACAAGAAAAAAAAAAAAAATGCCCGCCTGTGCTAAGCTGCAGTAAATAATTTTTGAATAAATTGTGATCCTATCTTCAGTATTTATTATACCTAGGCTCCTCTATTCAACATTGTCCAAGATCATGCAGATCCCGGATATTTTTGAGGGTTTTTTTTTTTTTTCCCCACTGTATGGTATATATATTTAAATATAATTGTCAGGGGTGTGTATGATTAGGTAATACCGATTGATACCTTGCAGCTATATAAAAAATATATTGAAAATATTGTCTGGCATGCATTTCAGTTCCTCAAGGAAGTGTTTCTGTTTGTGATGTTTGTTTACTTTGTATCATTAAAATCTTATTAAAAATATTTTTCGCATGAATCTCTTGTTCCCATTGTTTGATTTAATAATGGTTTGTTGAAAAAAATCATAGAACCTTCCCTTTAACTTTATGTGTGGATATTCCGGCAGCCAATCACGGCACAGAAAACATACACAACGTTCAGACACAAGGAATTGTGGCATTGGCTGCCTAAGTCACATGTGCTTCTGTGACGCCCTGGCCCCGCCAGGTGGTCACAGAGAAACAGTACACCCCACACAACACCGTCCCACATCAGGTACCATCAGATAAAAACCCTAGTCACCCCCCCAGGGTAGGAAGGACACACCAGTGGGCGGGAACAGGCAGATTGGGAGCGCCCACCTAGGGGTCTTGAGGATCCGGGGGTGGGAACCAGAAGAAGTGAAGGGAGAAGTGAAGTGAGAAGTAAAGTGAGAAGTGGAGTCAAGGCTGAGCCTAGTGAAGGGTAGCCAGGGTAGTGACCCTGGTCTACTGGCTAGGTGGCAAGTAGTGAACCATGTCCAAAGGCGACAGAAGCCAGTTCACGGGAAATCCAAAGTGGACCGGGTCTAGAAACCGTGCACAGGCGGGGTACCTGGACCCTAGTTAGAAGACGGTTGCAAGCCCCTTCTCTAATTAAACAGGCCGGGGACAAGGTTCCAGATGTTGTTCCAGTGTTTTAGCCCAGATAGAGTAAAACAGCAGCCCACCGTGGGGAATAGGGTATCCGCAACAACCCACTGAGATCTCACAGGTCAATTTTTACGGGCACATCTCCCAACCAAAACAGAACCGGGAGAGGACTTCCCCATTCCACACGATGTTGTCCAAAGGAAAAGAAAAGTACACAGTGCCAGAGGAAAGGACATTGGTACACCAGACGGGTGTGGGAACAGTAAACACCCATAAGCGGCAGCCGGCTGCTGACACCTTGCTTTACCAGCGAACTTGTGTGCAATGATTTAATCGTGAGTACACCAACAACCTCTGGTCCGGCCCGGTGCACCACCACCGCCAGCCATCATCATCCGTGTTCTGGACACTGAGCCCCGGGGCATTCACCTCTACCAATGGAGGGGTCAAACACCTAGCTGCCACTCCATCGCCCCCGAGTGCTCCCCAACAGCAGTGGTGGTACTCCACCTTACCACACACCGTGGGTGGCATCACAAACTATCTACAACAATCCCCTGTACATATTACATCCCCTTTTTTTTATTTGAGTGTTCACACGACTCCGGGTCCGGAGGTCCCTCGAGCCACTGCGGATCCGAGCAGCTCGGCTGCTGACTTGGGGGCGGCACACAGCACACGACACACTTCAACATATAAAATTTGGACATGCGGCGTCAGTGCCATTTTGTAATTGCTACAGCTTAGGGACGGTGCTGCCACTGCTGGTGAAATACAGTTAGCTTAGTTAGTGGGTTTAGTGTTAGGTAGTTAAGATAGATAGGAGGGCAATCATGTAGAATAGAGAAGTGCAGGGGCATGCAGTGTAGGAAACACTGCGTGCCACAAATTGGTATTTCATCATGTAGTGATTGCATGAGCACAGAGAATATTGCTGGCACCAGAGCTATGTATATATATATATATATATATATATATATATATACAGTACAAACCAAAATTTTGGACACACCTTCTCATTCAAAGAGTTTTCTTTATTTTCATGACTCTAAAAAGTGTAGATTCACATTGAAGACATCAAAACTACGAATGAAAACATGTGGAATGAAATACTTAAAAAAGTGTGAAACAACTGAAAATATGTCTTATATTCTAGGTTCTTCAAAGTAGCCACCTTTTGCTTTGATTGCTACTTTGCACACTCTTGGCATTCTCTTGATGTGCTTCAAGAGGTAGTCACCGGAAATGGTTTTCCAACAATCTTGAAGGAGTTCCCAGAGATGCTTAGCACTTGTTGGCCCTTTTGCTTTCACTCTGCGGTCCAGCTCACACCAAACCATGTCGATTGGGTTCAGGTCTGGTGACTGTGGAGGCCAGGTCATCTGGCATAGCACCCCATCACTCTCCTTCTTAATCAAATAGCCCTTACACAGCCTGGAGGTGTGTTTGGGGCTATTGTCCTGTTGAAAAATAAATGATGGTCCAACTATATGCAAACCGGATTGATGAAATAGCATGCCGCTGCAAGATGCTGTGGAAGCCATGCTGGTTTAGTATGCCTTTAATTTTGAATAAATGTCCAACAGTGTCACCAGCAAAGCACCCCCACACCGTCACACCTCCTCCTCCATGCTTCACGGTGGGAACCACACATGTAGAGTCCATCCGTTTGTTAAGGACAAGATTATGAACTATTAGGAGTATATATGAAGATATCCAAAAGCCAGGATTTAAGATGCTGTTTCAGACTGCGTACCCCACCTAGTTCTGCATTTGGACATAAGACTCAGACAGTCTGGGCTATTCATGTGATGAGTGAATCATGCTGACAATGCTTAATATAAATGAGGAAGCAAGCACATTACAGTATATTGTATATCACAGAATAAGCTGTTCTACTTTATCCAATAGGAAACGTGTTACGTATTATTGGCTGCTAGCCAATAAGTCCGTTTAAATGTATTCTCACTTCCTGATTAAATCAGTCTTACTTTCTATTCATATCCGAGTACATCTCTGGTGTGTGTGAAAGAGAGTGGTATGCATGCTACCACAAGTGACTCATAATTTGGACTGCAGACAGTTTAAGAGGGATGCATGACTAGATTGCATCAAAGTAAATTTATGGCCAACATTAACAGTGGCGCCCAACGAACCTTAGGACGGAGCTCTGGATGGCGGACGGCCGTGCTGACACCTTGATTCGAACGGCAACTGCACGAGAGGGGAGATGGGCACTCCATATGCAGGTGAGAACATTTGTCTAATCTCACCTTGTAAACCTCATGCGTGTACTTGCATTTCGAAAGGGGGGTTGGGCTGTTCCAGTCTAGACACCTAATGACCACCATCTCGCATGAGATAAGCCGTCCTAAGAGATCCCACACCAAGGTGGTCAGGTTCACCTTAAGCTGTCTGTATAAATGTAATTCTAAATCACATAATGTAATGTGGTTTTGGGTTTTTTTCTGCTCTTTGGAGAAAGCAGAAGTTTTAAGTTTCGTTTTTCTCTGAGTTAAAGGTAGAGGAAAATGAGGAAGTTGTTATATACGCTGGTTATATATATATATATATATATATATATATATATATATATGGACATATATATGTTTATATCTGCAGGTGAGATCAGCCACCTGGATGGTGTATATATAGTGTCCTTATTGTTATGTCATTGTGTTTACCTATGTCTACTTGTTGAAATGTCTGTTTATTTGCAGCAGGTGGAGTGCTTGCTGGCTTACGAGAAACGGGAAGTTCTGTTTTGTTCAGATACGGCAGAAAAAGGGGAAGTGTCACGATAATGTATAGAGCTGTCTTTTGAGTGAAAGAAGAAGAAAAAAAAAAAAAAACGAGCAGCTTTACTTTGAGGTTAACTGTTTATGTATACTGCTGTGTACACTGCGAGATACACTGGTGTGTGACGTGTCCGGTCGATAGTCAGAAGTTGATAACGCTGAGGGCCAGGTACAGAGTTATGGTAAGAGCCCTGACTGTATCCTGGTACGTCTCCCACAGAGAGGAGACGATAGGGGGGTTGACTTTGGTTTTGGCCAGTACAGAGTTATGGTAAGAGCCCTGACTGTATGTGGTGAGATGTGTTCTCCGCGATCCTAGGTAGGAGGAACATTGGCAGAATCCCTTGACTTTGGTCTTAATCACGGCTATTGATGTTCTGGACGGACTGTTCAAATAAGGTGTATATAGTGTGAACAGAGGTTACAAGTACTTGAAGTAAGATATAGTGAGGGTGAATTTAGTTTCTATCACCCACGTGACACTTCTTCCTGGTAGGACAACCCGTTTGTGTTGTGGGTTTGTGGACTGGGATAGAAGTCTGGGTATTCTGTGGATGTGTATAGTCGCTGGTCCAGGAGAGGAAGTGCACTAGGGCACAGACCAGACATCCAGGTTGACGTGTTAGTTTTAGGTCGTTTACCCTTTAAGCATGGGGTCTAATCAATCTACACCTGTCAAGTTAACGGCAGATGAATTAGTAAGCGAGCAAGAAAAAAAAAGTATGTTAGAAATATGAAGTCGCTCCTCAAGGTGGCAGGGATCACTGCCAAGTGATGGAGATAGTAGATATTTCTATATTGCATCAGCTCAGAAAATGGCACCTCAGGAAGTGGCCAAGCCCATTAGGAAGCAACGCCCCCCTCCTTATAAGTCGTCCCCAGAGGGTTGGACTTGTGTAGTTTGTCCCCCTGCCCACCAAACGCCCTCCCTAGCCTGCCCAGACGTCATTTCAGGTCGGGCCGCACCTAGTTCCCTTTTCCAGCCATCTTAAGTCCCAAGGCCACTGGCCTATTTGTTGCTGGAGCAACAGAAGCCACCGAGGGGGGGCAGGAAGATGACAATGATTTAACAATGATCCACCCCACCATCAAAACTGTCCCCAGCAGAGACCAAACACACAATCTCCAGCTATAGAGGTAAACCACAGGTGATGTCCTTATTTGAGGACGTCAGCCCACACATGGCATCGCATCATTATTCCGATAGTCCCAGACAAGAACGCCCTAAATATGTGACATGGAAGCCTTAGGAGTCCTGATCCTGATTTGCATCCCATGCCTTTTTTTTATAGGAAGATGTGCCAAATCCAGAAAACCCACTCTGCCACATATGCTGATTTGTATGGGCTCACCCAAATAACAGCTGGGGATTCTTTCTGGCCAGTAATGGAACCAGGTTTACAGTGTTACAGTAAGGGTGGGTGATGAGTGTACTTTATTATCACCCAAGTGACACTGGTGCTCTAGTTTTTCCTGGAAGATGTTTGTATGTATAATGTACGCAGTTTTTGGTGTGAAACACCATAGGAGAGTTGAAATTGGGAAAAAAAGAGAAGTGTTAGTTTTTATTTCATCTTCAGTGAAGTTTACTTATAAGTGTTAAGGATGAACCTACTGATATGGTAAAAGATGAGAGTAAACCGATATCAGTGGTCAGGGTCCACCGTGCAGTGGTGGTAAACTGCAGCTGATAGAATAAGGCTCTACTGATATTCAACAAAGCCCCAGGTAATAATATACGCCTGTGTTACAGGTCACACAGGCATTAACGCAGGTATAATAAGTGCTCAGAACCTGCGTGTGCAGTCCCTGTGTTCTAGGCCACAGAGAAGCTGTAACATAATATAGCGGAACCCTGTTAACTCACAGGGCCTGAAGCGGGTAATAATATATAAAGGACAGGACCTGTTAACTCACAGGACCAGGTATGGCGCAATGCTCTCCTGTGACTTCACAGAAGTTAATGTATGTTGCATACACAGTATGGATAGGGATAGGCCTGCAGAACACTACCCGTATTCTGCTAGTATATGCTCTGGGTATATGCAGGAGTGAGCATGTAGGGTACTGCTCCTATATCGTGATGTATTAGAGTATAGCCGGTTAACCACCGGTCCCTTAGCGGCACAACCCCGATATCTATGGAACCCTGCCTAGCCGGCTTCTGACCCTAACTCAGTCTAGATGTGACCGCGACGCCTCACCCTAACCTGCCTCCTGACCCTCAATCAGTCCGGTTGGACCTCGCCGCCTATCCCTACCTAAGAAAGATGTGTGATGCTGAATGCACAAAGACGAGTGCGCACCTCCATGTGGGCGTCAGGGCTTTTATCACCTCTGTACTGCCCACAAGATGGAGGAACCACGTGTAGCCAGCCCCTTTGGCCAATGAGAGCTTTACACATCACAGATGATGTCACGGTGGCCAATAAGAATGTGCCACATCACTGATAACGTCACCGGCCAATAGGAATGTGCCACATCCCCGATGATGTCACGGCAGCCAATGGGAACGTGCCACATCACTGATGATGTCACGGTGGCCAATGGGAACATACCACATCACCGATGATGTCACTGTGGCCAATAGGAACGTGCCACATCACTGACATGCTCAGATAGTGTCAAAAGACCCATAGGAATCCCGCACATGCTCAGTAGGCTGTTTTTGACACTTAGTGTCAGAATTCCAAAAAATCCTGGTCACCATCCGTGGCTCAGGAGATTGGTCTGAGCGACCTCAGGTACAGGGAGGAACAGCTCCAGAAGACAAACGAGGAGCCCCTGTACCCCGATTCGTGACAGTAAGTGACACATGTATGTTGAAAAAAGAGAATTCTCCCAAGGGGGGAGGTTACATGAGAATGGTTTGTTATACAGGATGTGATATTGAATGTCAATATAGTGAAAGTGCTGAGATGATTTGAAGAGATGTAATTCTGAATCTAGCAACTACACTATGTGTATTTTACCTGTCTGTGAAAATGGCTTGTCCAAGCCCATTATTAGAAACATAAGCTGATATATAGGGTGGACTTGTATGCTGTCTGTGGAGCACTGTGTCCACGTAAGCCCACCCCATTATTTCCTGTCCTGAATATAGATTTCTTTCTGTCACTCTGTGTTTTGCCCAGCCCTGGGTGGGGTATGGTATGGGGATATTATTGCAGGGGCTGACAGGAGATGAGGGCGAGTACAGGGTCCCTAGTTACAGGGTCAGCCCAGGGGTCCCTATATAATCCGTATGCCCAGTGACAGATTGAATGCCTCCTGAATTTAGATGTCACTCCCTCCCAGGCCTCTTAAGACGCCATTTTTGGCCGACACCTACTTCCTCTTTTAGCGGCTGTTTCTTATCGGTAATTATCTTTAGCGGCCGTTTTAACTCAGACACTACATAGTTCATCTTTTGACGCCATTTTAGTCCAGCCGACACCCAGTTCCCCATTTTTTGTTTCAGCAGCCAAAGCCACTGCTCTGTTTATTGCTGATGTAGCAGAGACTGCAGAGGGGGGACATAGGGACCTGAAACACACACTCCGTCTTTGGTCATATATGCAGTTGTGCCCCATTGGGTTCCCACTAATGAACCTTAGCAGAGAACATTGCTGATAGTCCTGTGGAAACCTTTTCCCTTCACTTTTGCATGTTTGTTTTTGCTGTATCTGCCTATGGCAGTTGCTGCTTAGCCTAGTTTGAGATATTCTCACTTGTATGTTATCCTGCCTGGTATCTTGCACAAGAGTTCCCTGATAGAGAGGGTGGAGGTTCATGTGGTCCCAAGGGGACATTGATCATCAGGAGTTGGCATATATTAGGGTTTTCGTTGGCAGCACCCAGTAATCCTTTGTGTCCTAGTTTGCAGGGTCTAACAGGAGAGAGGGATACGCTGAAGCCTGCAAGATGGCAGCCAGCATCTACTCTGTATGGAAGACAAGAGACTTGATCACTGCCAATGGAACTGTACGCTGCCATGAGGCCATAGAAGAACGGATGGAAGCTTTGCTATTGCCGGACAGAGTCGCGGTGAGCAGGGTTGAGGCCTACATTGGAGGAGTCAAGCCCCAAGACCACTTACCAAAGAAAAAGTTAGTCAATCTGTGTTCTTTGAATGACCCCGATGTGAAGAAGAAAGGAAAGATGGAAAGTCTTGAGAAAACATTGTCCTGACCCTACAAGAGCAAGTCTCAGAAGAAGAAGAGGACTGAGATAGGGTGCAGCTGTGGGCTCCCGGAGACCATAGAAAGTGGCTAGTGACCTGATTTCACTGCCAGCCAAAGAGATATGGCAGGCCTTAGACACAGAACTGACTCTACACACCCCATACCAGCCACAGAATAGAGGGAAGGTTGGGAGGATGGGGCAGTGTAGAAAGCAAGGGCATGAGAGTCTTCCCCTTGAATTGTTCAGTGTCAGACACACCCCAGCAGGGACCACTAGGTTGAGACCCTATGAAATCCTGTTTAGAAGTACCCCCAAATACTTCAACTAAGCTTGTTGTTTGTTTAACTAAAAATTTGCCTAATATACGTTTTTGAGTTTTCTCCTCCAGATCCAACCAGATCTAGATTTTTCTCTTTTCTTTTTCTCTGTCTCCTCTTTTCTTTCTCTCGCTTTCCTCAATCTTTCTCTATCTTCTCAATCTTTCTCTCTCTTCCTCTCTTCTCAATCTTTCTCTCTCTCTTCCTCTCTCTTCTCTCACTCTTTTTCTTTCGGACGAAGATCCATGCATTCCACAACAAAGAGATGTCGGACCTGAGACCAGGAGATGGCTGTCTTCCCTCTTCTACCCGATACTTTGTGCCAGGACGATGATATCTAAGCATGTGGACCAGTAGACGACTGTGCATCCCCCCCTAAATGATGTCCCACCATTACCGCCTGAGGACTGAGGAGCATGAGACTTTGAGTGAAACCAACCCTGATAAATATGATTTAATTAGAGGACTAAGTCCACGTTCCCCTTTCTTGAATAACGTGTGCCAGCGGAACATAGCCATGAGGACAGTCTAGAGAATACGGTCAGGATTAGAGATGAGCGAACCGGTCGTGGTTTGGCTCGAGGTCGGTTCGCCGAACGGACCTCCCGTTCGAGTTCGGCTCGTCGAACGTTCGACGAACCGAACTCGAACTGCATAGGAAACAATGGCAGGCAATCACAAACACATAAAAACACCTAGAAAACACCCTCAAAGGTGTCCAAAAGGTGACAAACAACTCACAACACAAACACATGGAAAAGTGACAAGGACATATACTCATGCGAAAACAAAAGAGCTGGACAAGGAAAAAGACACACAGATATATGAGTATATGCAAGGAAACATCGATGCCATTACTGTGCAACTTGAGCCCTGCTCATTTTAGGCTTCCAATCTGGATAAATTGCCTGAGCTTGCCACGTACGCCTTGGGGATCTTGTCGTGTCCTGCAGCCAGCGTTCTCTCAGAACCTGTCTTCAGTTCTGCTGGGGGTCTGCTGGCAGATAAGCACACGCGTCTGTCCACTGACGACAATGTGGACATGGCTCTCAGAGGACTTTTCTTCCCCTGGGTCAGCCAGGGGAGGCGAAAGGCACGCGTATTTTTGAGAGTGCTTCATGCAAAGCATCTGTTTCATTTTGAAAAGGAGGATCAAGTGATGCCAGTCAAGTGGGGTGTGTGTGGCCCAATTAGTGGAAACGAGAGAGACTGTGGTTGGAGTCCCCTCGCTGTGTTTCTAAAAGAACCAAGATGAACAAGTCATGGCTCTCAGAGGACTTTTCTTCCCCTGGGTCAGCCAGGGGACGGGAAAGGCACGCGTATTTTTGAGAGTGCTTCATGCAAAGCATCTGTTTCATTTTGAAAAGAGGGATCAAGTGATGCCAGTCAAGTGGGGTGTGTGTGGCCCAATTAGTGGCAACGAGGGAGACTGTGGTTGGAGTCCCCTCGCTGTGTTTCTAAAAGAACCAAGATGAACAAGTCATGGCTCTCAGAGGACTTTTCTTCCCCTGGGTCAGCCAGAGGACGGGAAAGGCACGCGTATTTTTGAGAGTGCTTCATGCAAAGCATCTGTTTAATTTTGAAAAGGGGGATCAAGTGATGTCAGTCAAGTGGGGTGTGTGTGGCCCAATTAGTGGCAACGAGGGAGAATGTAGTTGGAGTCCCCTCGCTGTGTTTCTAAAAGAACCAAGATGAACAAGTCATGGCTCTCAGAGGACTTTTCTTCCCCTGGGTCAGCCAGGGGACGGGAAAGGCACGCGTATTTTTGAGAGTGCTTCATGCAAAGCATCTGTTTCATTTTGAAAAGGGGGATCAAGTGATGCCAGTCAAGTGGGGTGTGTGTGGCCCAATTAGTGGCAACGAGGGAGACTGTGGTTGGAGTCCCCTCGCTGTGTTTCTAAAAGAACCAAGATGAACAAGTCATGGCTCTCAGAGGACTTTTCTTCCCCTGGGTCAGCCAGAGGACGGGAAAGGCACGCGTATTTTTGAGAGTGCTTCATGCAAAGCATCTGTTTAATTTTGAAAAGGGGGATCAAGTGATGTCAGTCAAGTGGGGTGTGTGTGGCCCAATTAGTGGCAACGAGGGAGAATGTAGTTGGAGTCCCCTCGCTGTGTTTCTAAAAGAACCAAGATGAACAAGTCATGGCTCTCAGAGGACTTTTCTTCCCCTGGGTCAGCCAGGGGACGGGAAAGGCACGCGTATTTTTGAGAGTGCTTCATGCAAAGCATCTGTTTCATTTTGAAAAGGGGGATCAAGTGGGGTGTGTGTGGCCCAATTAGTGGCAACGAGGGAGACTGTGGTTGGAGTCCCCTCGCTGTGTTTCTAAAAGAACCAAGATGAACAAGTCATGGCTCTCAGAGGACTTTTCTTCCCCTGGGTCAGCCAGGGGACGGGAAAGGCACGCGTATTTTTGAGAGTGCTTCATGCAAAGCATCTGTTTCATTTTGAAAAGGGGGATCAAGTGATGCCAGTCAAGTGGGGTGTGTGTGGCCCAATTAGTGGCAACGAGGGAGACTGTGGTTGGAGTCCCCTCGCAGTGTTTCTAAAAGAACCAAGATGAACAAGTCATGGCTCTCAGAGGACTTTTCTTCCCCTGGGTCAGCCAGGGGATGGGAAAGGCACGCGTATTTTTGAGAGTGCTTCATGCAAAGCATCTGTTTCATTTTGAAAAGGGGGATCAAGTGATGCCAGTCAAGTGGGGTGTGTGTGGCCCAAATAGTGGCAATGAGGGAGACTGTGGTTGGAGTCCCCTCGCTGTGTTTTACATGATTTTCGAAGGGCATGACATGATTAAGAGGTTGAGTTTCATCATCTGCAACTTGTTGGCAACAGAAAGGCTGCCTTTACACCCTTTTGAGACCGAGGATTTTTGAGACCTTATGCCCATTGCAGTGCCCCAAGAGCCGATGGCCAGTCGTCACTCCTTCTCCAAGAAAGGCGTGCCCGCGCTACCACAGTAGGTCGCACACAACCTCACCGATTCTTTAAGAAACTCTGTGTGTGACAGGGTGCATTTCAACACAGATACTTGGACCAGTAAGCATGGACAGGGGAGTTACATGTTGCTGACTGGGCACTGGGTAACTATGGTGAGAGATGGAGAAGGGTTTGCTGTACAAGTCTTGCCGTCCCCACGACTTGTGTGTCAATCCTTCCTCTGTATGTACAAGTTCCTCCACTGCTTCTGCCTCCTCAACCTCATGTGGGTCCTCCACCTCGGCCCAAACCCTGTGTGGTCAGGCCACCCTTCCTTGTAACTGCTCCCAAGGAATCCCACACACCTCCTTACTATGCTGGCAGCAGAGCTCAAGGCCATCAGGAGGTCAAATGTTTACTTTGAAATGTAGGGGAAATGTGAGACATCGCTGAGGAATTGTGGACGGTTAGCTCTGGAGAGTGAGACTGAGTTTCATCAATGGTTGTCTCCACTCAACCAGCAGTCAGGGAAGGTCGGGTGTGACAATGATGCAAACCAGTCTGCGACCCTTCTTCAGGGCAATGTGACACACGTGCCTTGTATGGCTCACGTGTTGAACCTGGTTGTCCAGCAATTTTTAAAACACTATCCCGGCCTACATGGCCTTCTGCAGAGGGCACGGTGTAACGCCTGCCTGGATCGACACACTCAGATGGGCTGTAAAGGATAGGCTAGAGGCAAGCCACTCACCAAGTTGGACACCCAGAACCCTGAAACCCTTTAACCCCTATACAGTGATTTGGAATTACACAGGGCCCAAGTTGATCAATACCTGTGGAAGGCTGCAGTTCCAGAGAATAGTAGTCATGCAGGGTCAAAAACATTAATTGAGGGAGAGGAACAGAATGGGATGGCCAGGACTTAATCAGAAAACAAGCAGAGGTGAAATGCGGATCGGCCAACGAGGTACATAAACAGCAAGCAGGAAACGTAGTCAGGTAACAAGCACACAAACTCATAAAACTGAACTGGGGGTAACAGTAACAAGAGGTTCATAGCTTTGTCTGGCAGTGGTCTGCAGACAGGAGGGGCCTAAAAAAGGGTGTGGTGTCTTCCCATTGGGACCAGAGTACAAATTGATTGAGTGGACTACGTTGGTGACTTAACAGCCGTGTGCGGCAATGATTCAAACCTGTCTGCGGCCCTTCGTCAGGGCGATGTGACACACGGGCCTTGTATGGCTCACGTGTTGAATCTGATTCTCCAGCAATTTTTAAAACACCATCCCGGCCTACATGGCCTTGTGCAGCAGGCACGCTGCTATGTGCTCACTTTCATCCTTCGCACCCAGCAGCTCAACAACTTTCATCGCTCCGGAAGTCTTAGGGTCTGGCAGCTAAATGCCGGAAATGCGATGTTCCGACACGTAGGAATTGGAATCTGCACATGTTGCAGCGTGTGTGGCAGCACCGCAGAGCCCTGCTGAAATACGGTATGACGTATACCCTGGGCTGCGAAACGATTATTCCTGGCTCACCGCGTTATATATCAGGTGCTCAGAAAAAATAGTAAGTCTAATAGAAAATACTCATTGGGCTGGTGCTGCGCTCCGGGCGCATGCGCGGTGCGGCGCGCCGCACTGCGCATGCGCGGCGTGCGCTCCACCGGCCCACACTGCGTTCCACCATCCAGGAAGCAGGATGGTGGACGCTGCATTGCTCCCACTACATAAGGACACGCCACCACCGCACTGTGCACTTCTCCCTGGGGCCCACACCCTGTATCACCAACGCAAGGTATGTGTACTTATCCCCTTGAGCCACTAGCATGATGGAACAGCTTACTCATTTTTGTCTATATTTCCATTTAGATACGTGATATCATATATGGCTCACTAGCCCTTCCTTGTATCCAATACCTTTAATACCTCAGGTATGTGTCTATATCAGCCCACCATTTATGTCACACATACTACTTAACATTAAAATCATACATTTTCCATAGGGTCTCTTTGAGAACCTCACAAGGAGTCCTTTTCATTGTGTGATCCCATACATGTTTACCTTTTTGGAATAATATTAAGGTAACACTGATACATTATTTATCCTACCACATGTACCTTATACTGGTTTTCCTATCCCGCTTGTAATTTCTGATGTTCATATATTTTGTCCATAGCACTTATGTTACCCTGAGGCCATTGTGAATTCCTCAGTGCGAGTAACAGTATACCATTCCTGCATTTTTCAGGTAGTTTTTTGCCTTCTTACTATCTGTTATATAATACACAGAAGTCACTATATATGTCTTTTTTCCCTGCTTTATGCGTTAATGCAAGTATGTGTGACTCTCTTGCTCAGAACATTCCTTTTCTTCTGAGGCAACTGAGAAACCATCAGTGAAGGAAACACGAAACTTTTTCTCATGCTCCCAGGTATCTACCTTTGACAGCGAAACAGTTTTTCAGGTAGACTATTCTCCTTCAGGACACATTATTTCACTCTAATCATGAAGTTAGAATAATCCATGTATTGTTCTGATGTGCATGTTTATATCTACTTGCATTTAGAATTGTCTATATCCCATTTCCCTCTGGAAAAAGGTCACTACTATTGATCATCAATTTACGTCAATGCATAAGGTATAAGTGGAGAAAGACACACCTGTAGATAGGTATTGCAGAAGAATGAAACTCTTCTGATTTGTATGTGTGTATGTTATGTATACGATATTCATTTGATTTTTGTCTCCTACATAGGATTACACCTTTATCCATTTTTTGACTGCATTGTGATGTCTTCATATTATTGAACATACACCACACAGTTGTTCATATAGGTGGGTCACTACTGCCCTCATTTACCAAATGATAAGTGTACTTTTCATGAGCCTGGTTTCTTTTGTTAGGCTTTTTTATTTTTATTTTTATTTCAACACATGGATTATATAAGCATATGTATGTCTTTGTTTGATTATGTGCTATCATCATGTTATCAGAGATTGTTGTTATAACCAATGCCATGATCATGCTATGTTGATTTATATATTTTCATGCACTAATGGTGCGTATGTTTTTGTTATAATAGATAAATTTGTCCTTGATAAAGACTTTCTAACGGTCGAAACGTTGGATGGATGAATTATCATCATTTTTTGACTTATGCACAAAATAAAACCTTTTAAGCATTCCAAGATTCTTTTTTCTTCGTATACCCTGGGCTAACTTGATCCAGAGGTGGTGCAGATCACGCTGCTGGAGTGGTGTCAGATCAAGGACCTATGCACCCTTCTACACAGTTTACAAATGTCGACGAAGATGTTTAGCACTGGCAATGCCATTCTCAGCGTGACAATTCTGGTCATCTACATGATGGAGCACTCTGTAAGCATTATTCGGAGTCAGGTATTGGTCCAAGAGGAAGGTGAGGAAGTACAGGAGGAGTCATATGCAGAAGGGATAATAAGATCTACAAGGTCCATACGGTAAGCGGCACCTAGGCAGCAGTTATGGTGGGGGATAGGGATTAACAAGGGCGCATAGTATCAGCAAAAATTGTTGAGGAAGGTGCAGGAGCCATGAAGAAATGGAGGACGAACTTGCGATGGGCATGGAAGACTCAGCAGATGAGTGAGAGCTTGCTCACATTTCGGTTGTGCGAGGTTGGGGGGAGAGGGCAGAGGAAGGAGGCACGATTCTCACCTCTCTGCCACCAAAACACCAAGGACTTGGTCCTCCTGGATGCACAAGACACATGAGCGTCTTCTTGCTGCACTACCTACAAAATGACCCTCGGATTGTACGAATTCGAAGAAATGCTAACTACTGGGTTGCCACACTGTTAGATCCCCGGTACAAGACAAAATTTGGCGAAATAATTCCTGCCATAGAAAGGGACGCACGTGTACAGGAGTATCTTCAGAAGGTGGTACGCAATCTTCGATCTGCTTTTCCACTAAACACCAGTGCTGCACAGAGTGAATCTCAACGCTTTGTCATGGATAGGAGGAAATGGTCTTTTACTTGTCCACATCTGAGGGACTGAGGGCTGGCTGCTGTGCTGAGATGGCATTGAGTACGGTATCCCTGCAGAGTTGCACTTTTGGTCATATACAAAATGAGTTGAAAAAGGACAGATGCTGGTGGAAAGGGGAACAGGTGTGTTGGAAAGGGGAAAAAAGTTTTGGTCCGTGGGTTTGGTGGTTAAGCAAAAGTAACATTTGATGAAAAAACACCATCTGTTACGGTGGGACTGGCAGATTTGGATAAGGTGGTATATACTATGTTACCGCTATATAACGAAAATTAATAAGAAAAGAAAGAGAAAGGTATATATCCCCATCAGCAGTCAGTGTCCACCGTGCTCCCAGATGGAAAAGGAGAGGTTGGCAACTGGAAGGTTAGGTGTAGGATACAGAGCTGTGTGGCTATGAAACTAATAGTAGCCTGAACCGAGTTAGACGCCATTCGGATCTGGAGACTGGGAGCCCTGTTAGCGTCACAGGGTCCACACGCCCACCCAGCCCAGGAACTCCCTGTTAACATCACAAGGGCCATTCAGTACGCTGACCGTGTGCATTGGGGCCACACCTGTGGACAGCAGGCGCATCAGCAGCAGCAGGCCTGTTAATGCCACTAGGCTGCACAAGCAGGACTGGTAGGACAGGAGCTGGTCTTAACCGTTCTGCGTTACCAACTGTGGTGGCGGCCTGCATCGACGCCCTATCACTGCCTACCTCTGGCCTAAAGCCGCAATGGGTTCAACACATGGAGGTGTGCTCTTTCGGAGCATAATAGAAGACTGCGCACCTCCTTGTTGTCTCCAGCCCCTTTTATAACCTGGGTCCGCCCCAAACCAGGGTGGACCACAATGCACCTCCTGGAGACAAAAGCAGAGTGATACGTCATGAGTGGCATAACTAGCGTCCTATTTGGAACCGCAACTTCAATGATGACCTCATGGCTGTCATGACCCAAACACCTCACCAGTCATCGTCTGACCATCAATAATGAGGTGACAAGTCATAGGGGCGGGCCTCTGCAAGCCATTTGGGAGTGGCCTGGCCACATTGTCAGGACACCTGATGCCCTGTGGTCTAAATGGGCCCCCCACATCAGGGGCAGGGCCAAAGAGTTCATTACCGGACCTAGTTTCTGATGCAGTAAGTGCCTGACCATGGTCAGTTGCATGAAATACAGTCTCTGAAAAAAGACTATCAGCTTTAGCATGGTGTCTAGGCACAAAACAGGACTTAGACCCGGCACGGAGTGCAAGTACCTGTGCAAAGAGGCTTTTCGCACTAAGTGTGGGAGCATGCGCTGTAGCCCGAAATGAAGACTTAGCCCCAGGAATGGCACAGTCAGGCTGAGCATACTCACTAGGCGAAACACTGGAGTTAGGCTGCGGCTGGGGTAAATCGGCACACGCATGCGCACTAGCTGCCTCTCCACACTTAGACGTGGAGGAGAAAGCAGCCAGCTGGACAACCCAAGGCACAGGCCTAAATGGCAGCTGATGCCTGGGCGCAACTGAAACCGCAGCAGGCTGCTTGCGTTTAAGGCATCACCGTTTTGTAACAACAAATACCATCCAAAAGAACAGGTGTACTTCTTCCCATGGATAATCTGATATGATCCCTTTTTTCATGGACACGACCATCGCTAACAAATGTAGATGAGGCCAAAACAGCAGCTGCTTCAATGGATCTGAAGTGCTCCATAAAGTGGCCTCTCCTCCACCCCAATTTCAAGATCCCAAATACTCCATTCCTCTGTCGTGTCAATCCAATCGCACTTGCTTCCTAACAGCTCTCAAGTTTCCACCAGCCCTGCTGAGTATGGGGTAACAGAGATGGTTGAGTTTGCATAGCTGTTCAGTCGCACTATAGCCTGGGAATCAGAGGTCTGCTCCAAAGCTGCAATGAGTACAGACAAGGAAGTTATTATTATTTTTATTATTATTGATTTATAGAGCACCATTGATTCCATGGTGCTGTACATGAGAAGGGGGTTACATACAGAATACATATACAAGTAACTATAGACAGACTGGTACAGAGGGAAGAGGGCCCTGCCCTTGCGGGATTACATTCTAAAGGATTTTTGGGAGGAGACAGTAGGAGTGGTTTAGGTTGAGCGTCAAGTATGTATGGTGGTGGTGTCATTGAAGGTTATAGTCATTTCTGAACAGATGAGTTTTCAGATTCAGTTTGAAGCTTGCAGGTGTAGCAGATAATCTGACGTGTTGAGGTAGCGAGTTCCATGAGACAGGGGAAATGATCTGCGCAGATGGCCAGAAGCTTTGTGAGTGGGATCCAGGCCCCGATGAAGAAGGTGCTGAGCCTAATCTACACCCTCATTTCCAAAAAGTAAATCCTCCTGGTGGAGACAATGGGGAACATGATGAGGAGCACAGATACCTGATTGGAATGACAACTTTACTATTCGGTCAGGGCAGGAAGAGGTTGTCTCGGAGGACTCAGGACGAGGGGAATGAAAACACACAGGGTTATTGATGAGGTTGGAGACCACACTTACTGTCAAACCAAAGTCAGCCAGTCGATGAGGTCAGCAGAGGAGGTGGAAGAGGATGCTACTGACGACGAGGTTACGTTGCGTCTTCCTGGCCAGAGACAAAGTACTGGAAGCACGTCAGTCAACAACTAAATCCTGGACCACAACTTTGACTCTGAGCAGAAGTCGTGTTGGCTATGCAGGTCGCATGGGCTGTAAGACTTGCCGAGCCTGTGAATTTTTGGACATCGCAAAGGATCACCCAAGTCATGGAATCTGTAAGATTTGTCAACAATCTGTAAGTAGAAGGCAAAAACTCACACTTTTGAGGTACTTCCTCCATGAAGTATCACATGGATATGAATTGACAGCATGAAGGTGTATTGCTCAGCTTTAGCAACTGTCAACGCAATATGCTTATTTGCCGTTCATTCCATGCATTGTTGCAGACTACACACAAGGGGCTGCTGTTTTTTTGGATCTGCCTTTGGTCACTATAGCAATATAAAATTGCTCTTCGGGTGTGGACTTGGAGATGCTGTCTATGAACAGAAGGAAAAGCTAAAGGTGTGTGTTACAGCAAGGAGCCACCGCGGAAACAGTTCGTTCAATTGTGAGGGGAGTTGTGTTGTACTTTGATGATGAGCACTGTAACGTCAGTGAGCAGCATCCTGTGCCAGAGACCAACATTCTTACGGTGCTGTCTATACTGTTTACCGTGAGAGGAGCGTAAAGTCTGTATTTCTGGCATCTGGACATCACAGTACCCGGGTACGATAGGCTGTGCCCAGACAATAATGCGGGCATGCAACACTTTGTTTTATTAGCAAAACACATATCTGTTCTGGGTAGGCCGACTATATAGACAATAAGACTTGCTGCCTCTGCACTGTCAAATTGTCACGTACAGTTTAAATCATAGAGGGACAGCGACACATGTTTGCATTGACTGTTGCTTTTCAAGATTTCCATGACTGTGTTGCAGAGCTGTGTGGTTTGCATTCACACTGCTATCATCTGCCTTATGTGTGAGGCTTCAGCTAACAAGGGTATTCAGGGGGGGTAATGTGTTTTGTCTATGTTTAGGTAGATAACTTGGAAGCTCTTGTGATGCGACACTGGTAAGTCGTGTTCGCACACACACACACACACACACACACACACGCACAAACACACAATTACTGCTACGCAGAGGGATTAGCAGGTAGTAGGCAACAGAATAGATTGTTCAATTATTTAAATTGTATGCATGGTTCTTATTGTTTGTTTTGGTAAAGTTAAGCAATCATTTATCAACCCAACTGCCTAGAGTCCTTTTCATGTTGCCTGGTTTTGCTGCATACTGGGGAGCCCACCCTGTACACGACTTAAAATGAAGCATAAGTTGCAATGTGAATTTCACTGTGCTACAATGAGGCCTAGCGTGCCTGTGCAACCACCGCCTGCCCCATCAAGTGCATCTGCGTGCTCTTCATCCTCTGTGACTGTGGGGACAGCAGTCACACATGGTTTTTCACACTGAACTTCCACTCCTTTACCCGCAACAGGGAGTGTGATTGGCAGGTCATCACTTGTTTTGGAAGTGGAAACAGACGGTATTGTTGAGCTGTCAAACATCGAGAGAACCATCATTGGATGCAGGCTACATTATATCCACGCCTGCACCTTCGTCACAGATTGGCTGGACTACCTGCAGTTAATAATTGCATTCCAGAAATGGAAATGAGTGTAGAATGCACATGTGTTGTACCTTGCTTGGCAGCAAAGGAACACTAACTTAGTATTCCAGACAATTTTAGGATGGCAGAAAAAGAATCAGCTCTTTGGGCAAATTAAATAGCGTGGCAAAAGTGGACAGATGGGTACAGTGGCCGTGTTCTGTGGGTACCAGGACAGTAAAAGAAGCCTCACTTTCTATCCCTCCTAATGATCAAATGCAGCAAGGAATTCCCTGAGTTTGCTATAAAATTAGCATAGCAAAATGTGCATGAGGGTAGAATGCAGAGGTGCTTGAGATTGCTTGGCACAAGTGGCACAATAAAGGAGTCCTACAGCCATTTTTTGTATGCCACTAAGTTGCAGTATTTTTTGCTATCATTATAGCTTATTAAAAACAGAGCAGGAGGGTGTCATGCAGAGGTGCTGCACATAGCTTGGCACCAGTGGGGCACTAATGGAGTACAACAGCCACTTCTTGTATGCCACTAAGTTTACTCAATTTTTGGTATTATAATGTATTAGTAACAATGAGTTTGAGTGTGCAATGCAGACAGACGTTCTGCTAATATCTTTGCACTAGTGGGACAATACAGAAGTCCAACAGCCACTTTTTGTATGCCACTAAATGACAGCATTTTTTGTTATCATTACCGCTTATTAAAAACAGAGCAGGAGGGTGTCATGCAGAGGTGCTGCACATAGCTTGGCACCAGTGGGGCACTAATGGAATACAACAGACAGTTCTATGATGCCACTAAATGGCAGTATTTTTTGCTATCATTATAGCTTATTAAAAACAGAGCAGGAGGGTGTCATGCAGAGGTGCTGCACATAGCTTGGCACCAGTGGGGCACTAATGGAGTACAACAGCCACTTCTTGTATGCCACTAAGTTTACTCAATTTTTGGTATTATAATGTATTAGTAACAATGAGTTTGAGTGTGCAATGCAGGCAGACGTGCTGCAAATATCTGTGCACTACTGGGACTATACAGAAGTCCAACAGCCACGTTTAGGATGCCACTAGGTTCACTGAGTGTTTGCTAGTATAATGGCTTAGTAACAATGAGTTTGAGTGTGCAATGCAGGCAGACGTGCTGCAAATATCTGTGCACTAGTGGGACGATACAGAAGTCCAACAGCCACGTTTAGGATGCCACTAGGTTCACTGAGTGTTTGCTAGTATAATGGCTTAGTAACAATGAGTTTGAGTGTGCAATGCAGGCAGACGTGCTGCAAATATCTTTGCACTAGTGGGACGATACAGAAGTCCAATAGCCACGTTTAGGATGCCACTAGGTTCACTGAGTGTTTGCTAGTATAATGGCTTAGTAACAATGAGTTTGAGTGTGCAATGCAGGCAGACGTGCTGCAAATATCTTTGCACTAGTGGGACGATACAGAAGTCCAACAGCCACATTTAGGATGCCACTAGGTTCACTGAGTGTTTGCTAGTATAATGGCTTAGTAACAATGAGCTTGAGTGTGCAATGCAGGCAGACGTGCTGCAAATATCTTTGCACTAGTGGGACGATACAGAAGTCCAATAGCCACGTTTAGGATGCCACTAGGTTCACTGAGTGTTTGCTAGTATAATGGCTTAGTAACAATGAGTTTGAGTGTGCAATGCAGGCAGACGTGCTGCAAATATCTTTGCACTAGTGGGACGATACAGAAGTCCAACAGCCACGTTTAGGATGCCACTAGGTTCACTGAGTGTTTGCTAGTATAATGGCTTAGTAACAATGAGTTTGAGTGTGCAATGCAGGCAGACGTGCTGCAAATATCTTTGCACTAGTGAGACGATACAGAAGTCCAACAGCCACGTTTAGGATGCCACTAGGTTCACTGAGTGTTTGCTAGTATAATGGCTTAGTAACAATGAGTTTGAGTGTGCAATGGAGGCAGACGTGCTGCAAATATCTGTGCACTAGTGGGACGATACAGAAGTCCAACAGCCACGTTTAGGATGCCACTAGGTTCACTGAGTGTTTGCTAGTATAATGGCTTAGTAACAATGAGCTTGAGTGTGCAATGCAGGCAGACGTGCTGCAAATATCTTTGCACTAGTGGGACGATACAGAAGTCCAACAGCCACGTTTAGGATGCCACTAGGTTCACTGAGTGTTTGCTAGTATAATGGCTTAGTAACAATGAGTTTGAGTGTGCAATGCAGGCAGACGTGCTGCAAATATCTGTGCACTACTGGGACTATACAGAAGTCCAACAGCCACATTTAGGATGACACTAGGTACACTCAGTGTTTGCTAGCATAATGGCTTAGTTATAATGAGTTTGAGTGTGCAATGCAGGCAGAGGTGCTGCAAATATCTGTGCACTACTGGGACTATACAGAAGTCCAATAGCCACGTTTAGGATAACACTAGGTACACTCAGTGTTTGCTAGTATAATGGCTTAGTTATAATGAGTTGGAGTGTGCAGAGGACAGGAGGGTACAGTGCCAGGATTGTGGGGCTCTGGGTAGAGGAATGGAAGCCTGCCTTTCTTTTCCCTCCTAATGGGGAAATGCAGCGAGGAAATCCCTGACCTTAGCTACACAGACGCCGTCTCTGTTTTCAGGACCTGTCACCTATGGCTCTGACCCTGCCGGTACGAGCCCTTAAAAGGACTGATAGAAAGTGCTCTCCCTAAGCTGTCCAGCGCTGTGTATGGAGCGCATACAGCTGTATCGGCGATAGGACTCAGGACGGAGCTGCGCCAGTGATGTCTGACACCAAGGACGCAGAAGGCAGATAATGGCGTGCTGGAGGAAAATGTCCGTTTTTATAATGCAGGGACATGTGACATGGACATCCTATCACACATGCCGTTGCTTCTCTGGCTAAAAGTCCACTTAGCTGTGTGTGTGTCTGGGATTGGCTGACATGCTGGCCCTCCCCACTACACGCGCGCGCTTAGGGAAGGAAGACAAGAAAAAAAAAAAAATGGCGATCGCCATTATCCATACAGCAGTGATCTGAAGGCGCTGTTCCTGCACACTATACACTGAAATTTCATTCGTTCTCGAATGTTTCTAGAACTATCGAGCTTTTTCAAAAAGCTCGAGTTCTAGTTCGGTCTAGAACAGGCCCCCAAATCACTCGAGCCTAGAACTGGAGAACCTCGAACCGCGAACCGCGCTCAACTCTAGTCAGAATCTGGCTTCCTATGCATAGTCTGTTGGGTGGGGAGATTCATCCACAAGGGGTGGGTTATCTCGTATGTGAGTGAGGTAACCATCGGCATTAGGACAGATCAATAGACCTGGGAAAGTAAGGAAAGACTTTTGGATATCTCCAAAGGGGGGACTGTTAAGGACAAGATTATGAACTATTAGGAGTATATATGAAGATATCCAAAAGCCAGGATTTAAGATGCTGTTTCAGACTGTGTACCTTACCTAGTTCTGCATTTGGACATAAGACTCAGACAGTCTGGGCTATTCATGTGATGAGTGAATCATGCTGACATTGCTTAATATAAATGAGGAAGCAAGCACATTACAGTATATTGTATATCACAGAGTAAGCTGTTCTACTTTATCCAATAGGAGACGTGTTACGTATTATTGGCTGCTAGCCAATAAGTCAGTTTAAATGTATTCTCACTTTCGGATTACATCAGTCTTACTTTCTATTCATATCCGAGTACATCTCTGGTGTGTGTGAAAGAGAGTGGTATGCATGCTACCACAAGTGACTCATAATTTGGACTGCAGACAGTTTAATAGGGATGCATGACTAGATTGCATCAAAGTAAATTTATGGCCAACATTAACACGTTCACCTTTTCTACGAAGACACGGTGGTTGGATCCAAAGATCTCAAATTTGGGCTCATCAGACCAAAGCACAGATTTCCACTGGTCTAATGTCCATTCCTTGTGTTCTTTAGTCCAAACAAGTCTCTTCTGCTTGTTGCCTGTCCTTAGCAGTGGTTTCCTAGCAGCTATTTTACCATGAAGGCCTGCTGCACAAAGTCTCCTCTTAATAGTTGTTCTAGAGATCAGAAGGTGTGTCCACACTTTTGGTCTGTACTGTATATATATAAATATATTCTTAGAGTGGATTGAACTGAAAATAATTAAAAGTAAGGTGAACCCCAAAACATAAGAGGAGTCCCTATTCACACATACACTATGTGATGGAGGTAATGTTCACAACATATATCTACAATATACAGACAAATAATAAATGAACACTGCTAGTTGTGCCAGCTGTCATATGCATGTGGTAATAACATATCAAAAGAGCAACCCAAGCAGATTAATATTAGATGTAGCCATATAAACATAAGGACAATAAATCCCCATAAATATGTATATTGCCATATCAAGGTAGGACCAGAAATTACCAAAGGGTAAATAATAGCAGTGCTTTTTTTGCGGCGGTATGTGTCGGTACGGCATACCGGAAATTTCGAGGAGCGCTGAGGGGTAGCACCTCTGGCTCTGTCCACATGGCTAATTTGTAAACTAAATTAGCCATGTGTGGAGCGGAGGCACAAGGGTAGATGCTAGAGTGTACAGGCTCCTTCCCGGCATGACGTCACTACCGTCACGTGTTGGGGCGTGGTCTAATTTCACAATGCACGAGGTGACACCATTGCCTCCTGCATCTTGCTATTTGTGGACGCTGGTTGATGATGCAGCGTTCTACTTCAGGACACCACGCTATGGATGACATTCTTTCCTGCACAGACCAAGGTCAGTGTCTTCATAGTTGAAAACGGGAGTTCTTCCATTTACTGTGTGGGTAAGCTTCATGATGTGTGCCTGTTCTGGAATTTTTTTGGGGGGGGTTCAGTGCTACTGTGGGCCATTTGTAGTGGGGGCCAGTGCTGCTGGGATCAGGGGGTTCAGTTCTCTGCTGGGGATGGTGGTTAGTGCTGGGATGGGGAGGGAAGCTCGGTTCTCTGCTGGGGATGGTGGTCAGTGCTGGGATCGGAGGGGGGGCAGTTTTCTGCTGGGGATGGTGGTAAGTGCTGGGATCAGGGGGGATCGGTTCTCTGCTGGGGATGGTGGTCAGTGCTGGTATCAGGGAGGGTTGGTTCTCTGCTTGGGATGGTGGTCAGTGCTGGGATCAGGGGGGGTCAGTTCTCTGCTGGGGATGGTGGTCAGTGTTGGGATCGGGGGGGGTCAGTTCTCTGCTGGGGATGGTGGTCAGTATTGGGATCAGGGGTTCAGTTCTCTGCTGGGGATGGTGGTTAGTGCTGGGATGGGGAGGGAAGCTCGGTTCTCTGCTGGGGATGGTGGTCAGTGCTGGAATCGAGGGGGGCAGTTTTATGCTGGGGATGGTGGTAAGTGTTGGGATCAGGGGGGTCGGTTCTCTGCTGGGGATGGTGGTCAGTGCTGGGATTCAGGGGGGGTCGGTTCTCTGCTGGGGATGGTGGTCAGTGCTGGGATTAGGGGGATCAGTTCTCTGCTGGGGATGGTGGTCAGTGCTGGGATCAGGGGGGGTCGGTTCTCTGCTGGGGATGGTGGTCAGTGCTGGGATCAGGGGGGGTTAGTTCTCTGCTGGGGATGGTGGTCAGTGTAGGGATCGGGGGGGGTCAGTTCTCTGCTGGGGATGGTGGTCAGTATTGGGATCAGGGGGTCGGTTCTCTGCTGGGGATGGTGGTCAGTGCTGGGATCAGGGGGTCGGTTCTCTGCTGGGGATAGTGGTCAGTGCTAGGATTGGGGGGGCTCCTTCCTGGGCATGACTACAGCCTGTACATTCTAGGCACAACCGAGGCACAAGCAGAGCAGCTACTGGAGCTGCAGGACCTGCGATGATGTCACGCACATGTGACTCGGGTGGGCGGAGCAATGGAGTTTTGCCCAGCGGGAAAGAAGCTGGAGAAGATGGAGGAATGCAGAGTATGTGAGAGAGGGGTGCAGAGGGCGGCAGGCTGTGCAGGGGGAAGAAGATTGCATGGGGGATAGAGTGAGATCAGGGGTATGGAGAATTGAGAGACGAGGGGGATGGAGGATGGAGAGATCAGGGGGATCGCGGATAGAAGGAGCAGGGGTATGGAGAATGGAGGGAGCAGGGGGATGGAGGATGGAGGGAACAGGGGGATGGAGAATGGAGGGAGCAGGGTTCATTAAGTTTTGTTTTGTCAAACTTGTCTTAAATGGATGAAATAACGCACTATTTCTCGGTCGGTGCGGCTCCGGCACGCAAAAAACCCCGAACAGACGCGGAGACAGAAACAAATAGAAACTTCGAGGTCGGCAATCAGGCTTTACCAGAAACAGTAAAGAACGAACTCGAGACATCGTGGCTGATGAAAATTTGGTTGAAATTTGACGTTTCTTATAGAATACAGCCTAGGAACGTCAAAAACCATATTTTGCAAGTGAAAAAAAATGATTATACAGTATTAGTCATTTTTCATTTTTCTTTTGAAATCTGAATTCCATAGGTTTTGATTGAAATTAGCGTACACACTACAAAACTGAATAATGAGAAACAGTGCCGCACCGTCCATTGGATCTCCCGACAGCACCCCCTCCCTGCTCCTCAATCTCGGCCGCCGGCTGACAGTTCCCCCCCGCTCCTCAATATCAGCCGCCGGCGCCTGACAGCAACCCCCCCTCTCCCGCTCCTCGCCTCAGAGATGCGTACCGGCAAATATTTGTTTACAAAAAAAGCTCTGGCAGTGAACATATAAGTGTATGGACAGCAAGCCCCACGGGTTACGGCATGAGAGTGGCTTCCTCTGGGGTCAAATACTAAGTGCACAATGGAAAGTATTTATACTGTGCATATAATGGCCAACCCACTAAATGCACTACAGGTGTGTATAATGGTTCTAATACAGTATATCTTCCAAAGTGCTTGCACAGAGCTATTGTTATTTAATATATGGTCCACCCACTAGAGTTTTTTTTTATTATCATGTAGTGATTGTTAAAATCTGTTATCCATCTCAAAATTTCTATTTCAGCATCTAAATAGTGCAAAATTTGTTCTTCAGCTCCAAATTGCTATTTCAGCATCTAAATCGTGCAAAATCTATTGTCCAATTAAAAAATTATATTTAAGCATCTAAATAGTGAAAAATCTGTTTTACAGCCTAAAATTGTTACTTTAGCATCTAAATATTGCAAAACCTGTTCTTCAGCTTAAAATTGCTATTTCAGCATCTAAATACAGTAGTGCAAAATAAGTTTTCCAGCTCAAAATTGCTATGTCAGCTTCTAAATAGTGCAAAATCTGTTCTCTCGCTCAAAAATGCTATTTCAGTACATAAATAGTACAAAATATGTTGTCAGTTCAAAATTGCTATTTCAGCATCTACATAGTGCAAAATCTGTTCTCCAGCTCAAAATTGCTATTTCCGCATCTAAATAGTGCAAAATATGTTCTCCAGCTCCAAATTGCTATTTCAGTCTCTAAATAGTGCAAAATCTCTTCTCAAGTTCCAAATTGCTATTTTAGCCTCTAAATTGTCAAAAATGTCTGCGATTCAGACAAAAAAAAATGGCATTTAATCATCTAAATACTGGTAATTGTGTGGCCCAACTAAAAATTGCTATTTCATAATCTAAATAGGGATTGCAAAATCTGTGGTCTAGGCAAAAATTGCCATTTCATCATCTAAATATTGGTAATTGTTTGATCCAGCCTCAAATGGCCATTTCATCACCCAGAGATTGCTACTTCTGTGGTCTTGCCAGTGAATGAAGTTTCAGCATCTAAATTCTGATAGTGAACTCTTTTGTTCTGCAGCCTGCCACAAATAGACATTTCATCCTAAAAATATTTTTTGATAATTCTGTGCTACTGTCACAGTATCTCAGTAGAGATAAAAAAAATGTGGATACTTGTGCAGGCCTCCAACACATGTATCACTGGAAATAACTATTATAGCAGCGATCCCGATACAGGACCAGAAGAGGGGGCTACAGAAGGAAATGTTGCAAAAAAACCAACAGAATTTGGGAAACACAGGTTCCAGGTCAGGAATGCGCTGATATTAAACACTGGGATGGTTCCTGTAGATTCTACTTAAACTTAGGTAAATGATGATGCCTTAGAGATTATTAATTTATCCGCCTATACTTTAACACAGAAAACACAGACTGCAGCAAGGCGCTGCTGGCACAGTGGGCTTGGACCACAAAAGGATGGTGGAGGCACAGCAGGCTTGGACCGAAACAGGGTGGTGTAGGCAAAGCGGGCTTGGACCGCTACAGGGTGGTGCAGGCACAGCAGAAACTCCGGACTTCAGGTTTAAAACACAAATAGGACTTTATTCACAACAGGGTTACAGGAACAGGATGCAGCAGGGTTTCAGGTACAGAAAACAGCAGGAATTCATGAACAGGATATAGACTGGTACCAGGGCAACACATGGACAGGACAGGTCCATGGCAGACATCAGTATACCAGGGCTGGAGCTAAGTACGGGCAAACTAGAGCAACATGACAGGACCAACACAGAGCTAGGTTATTGAACCTAAAGCAGTTGTTCGGCCACGCCCATGAGGGAAGAGGAACTTTTATACCAGATGCCTCCCAGCCATAGGCTGGTTACACTAACTCAAAGAGCGGGCAATGCCTCAATATAAGCGAGGAAGCTGAGCATACGCGCACCCTAGGCATAAGCCATGAGCATAGCAAGACAAACTCAGGGCCTGGGGCCTAGGGACCGAACACACATGGATAACCGTACGGGACAGCAGAGGACCAAACAACATGTGAGTGGCAGTGCAGCAGAGCAGGGAACCATTTGTAGAGCGCTGCCACACCCCAGGCCCTTGGGATACTCGGCTCCGGGCGGTGGATAACGGGGAGTACCGTCACAGATGGCCGTGCCCGGTTCCGTGACCTAAGGGGCGCTCAGTAACAGGGTTATTTTGTATTTCATTCGTGACGCCACTGGCGGGTTTCGGTAATATGATGTCCCGCCGCTGCTGTGGTTTTAGATACAGATGGTATAGCAGCAAGTGTGTTCGCGCCCTCCACCAGTAGGGCTTAAGTCCCATGTAGGTGTGCTGTGCCATGTGGTACGCCAGTAATAGGCACAACACAGTTCTTGCAGATTAACTGGTATTTACTCACTGGATGTTGCAAGTGCAGTTTGGTACGGCTGGTCAACCGACTTTCCTTTGTCCCGGTACTGACTAGAGACCCTGTTGAGCCCTCTGTGCACATGCAGAGCTGATGGTCCTCTTGCCTGAAGCTGTTGGTGACTTGCGGCGCTCCGCTCCTTTATCTTTCTGGGCCCAGTATGACAGGCCTCACGGTCCCTTGTGGGGTAGGCTACTTCTCGGTGCCCTCTCCCGAGTCCTATATATGAGGCTGTGTCCCTGAGCCTATGGGTGTCATGGTACCCTGGAAGTCACCACACATGGCTGGATAAGCAGACCGCCTGGAGCTGTCGTCAACTCTGGGGTTCAGTACCCCGTCGTGCGTAGTACCTGGGATCTTCTGTCTACCCTCAGGCTACTTCCTCCAAGTCGCCCTTTGGGGTTTCCTCACAATCCTCACACCCCTCTCACTCACTGACTCCTTTCAAATATCACTCCTTCAACTGTCATTTTTCCTCTGCCTACTCTGCCTAGCAACCCCTGACGCTTCCCACAAGCCACACCCCTTCCCCAGGCTAACAGCTAAGGGATTGGTTCCCATATCTGCCCACTGTTAACCCTATATATGCTGCACTCAGTACTCAGGGAATGTGCCCCTACCTGTGTGTGAGGTGTGAGTTGTCAGCAGAGGGCGTTTCAGAAAGCCTTAGGATCCTGCAGACAACTGGTGTAGCATACCCCAGGGTGCTGCATATGCAAACAATCAAAAGGAAATGGCAATTGTATCCCAGCTGGATAGGGGCGAGGAGCGTGCAGGGACACCGGTGCTAGGATGCACTGAGGTGCTGGCGTAAGAATGGAACCAGAACACCGAAGTTATATTCACCCTTTCACCTACCAATGATCTTGACAAAGTTTACCTTTTTTTCCGCCACCTTGTATTTCAGGTAATTTACAGGGATCCGGAGGTTATCAACTCTCTAGCACCAGATTAACAGCTCACATTCCACGATCTTCTCGACCTGCTTGATGAAAACTTGAAGGAATCAGGTAGGAAAAGATTTCCACTCAGTATTAAGTCCACAGTCATCCCTTTTTTCTCAATGATTCCAGTGGTCAGAATATTATTGGAGCTGGTTAGGGCTGACATCCTTAAACTGACACTCCACACTACTAGAGCACTCAATCTATCTATTCAGGAGAGGAAGGCTACCCAACATCTTAGAAGCAATAGTAACTTCCTCATCAAGGAAGCTGATAGAGGGGGTAATGTGATGATCTGGCCCATGGATATGTATTTGGAAGAGGCTAGTAGACAACTGAGTTATGCAGCCTTCTATACCAAACTGTCTTCAGATCCAACTGACCTATTCACTATCAAGCTTCTCTGGCTGCTTAATACTGCTCATTATTTGGGTGTTATCTGGGACAAGGAAAATAAAAACAATATGGGTAACCATCCCTGTTACACCAACATTTTACAAGTTCCACAAATCTACCACCAAACCTCTAGGCTGACTAATTGTGGTCAGTATCATAGGCTATCAATAAGGAATAACGTTTGGAACACTATTCTAAGTCTGAACTGGGTGCAAAAACCTAAAAAAAAAAACATCACTATGGGGAGATAAGGTATGCACACCAGTGACTATGTAAGGGGAATACATGAAATAGCAGAAACTGCTGTGTGAATACTGACTTGAAAAATCCAATAGCTATATGTAAGAGTGAAAATGTGAAAAATGGAATCTGCATTACTGCCATGAACATATGAATCAAGAGAAATTTGGGGCTCTATTGCATTGATCAATTCAGTAGCTAAATTTCTCTTGATTCATATGTTCATGGCAGTAATGCAGATTCCATTTTTCACATTTTCACTCTTACATATAGCTATTGGATTTTTCAAGTCAGTATTCACACAGCAGTTTCTGCTATTTCATGTATTCCCCTTACATAGTCACTGGTGTGCATACCTTATCTCCCCATAGTATCATAGGCTATGTGAAATGGCCAATACATATGTTGATTTGTTTTTGCAACCACTTGTCAGCAAGTTGTCCTCCTTTGTCCAGGACACCTCCCACTTCATTAAAATCTGTGGTGATATCACACTCCCACCGCAGGTCGTTTTGGTTACCTGCGATGTGGGGTCACTTTATTCTAACATCCGGCACGCGGGTGGTATGCAGGCAGTTACGTATTTCCTGAATCTGCAAACTCAATCGGATCGTATGCACGATTCCTTCCTTATCGACCTCCTGGATTTTGTCTTATGGCATGACTACTTCCTCTTTGACAGGACCTATTATAGGCAAATATCAGGAGTGGCCATGGGTGCAAGTTGTGACCCAACCTTTGCAAATTTATTTTTAGGATGGTGGGAGACTTCCTCAGTCTTTCAATCACAGGTGTTTCAGAATAAGGTCCTACACTGGAATTGGTATATAGATGTTGTTTTCTTCACATGGAATATAACTGAGGAGGAATGTTGTTTCATTCATTTAATTTCATTAGCCAAATGGGATAAACTTCACTTATCTTTCTTTGGGAGGATGGCCTCTGTCAAGATGACGGTCTTGCCAAGGTTTTTATATACCTTCTGGAGACACTTCTCGTATTGATTCCTCGATTGGTGATCCGGAGATTCCAGAGATGGCTAAATGAATTTATATGGACGTACAAACGTCATTGCATAGGCAGTCGGTATTATTGGCCCCTAAAGGGATGGATGGCATTGCTTTTCCGGATATGTGGAAGTATTATATAGCTAAACATTTGAGACATGTTCCTGCCTGGCTGAAACTGTCATCGATGGATAGGTGGATGTAGGTGGAGCGGTTGACCCCTGTCCGTCCAGCGGCTTTGTTATGGATGAGCCCTCCAGATACCCCTGATGCACTCTTATTGGGACTAGAGATGAGCGAACCTCTAGAGGCTCGAGTTCGGTTCGGTTCATCGAACGGAGGCCGCGTTCGAGTTCAGTTCGGCAAGCCATTCGACTAACCTCTCGAACCCCATTGAAAACAATGGGAGGCAATCACAAACACATAAAAACACCTAGAAAACACCGTCAAAGGTGTCCAAAAGGTGACAAACGACTCCCAAGACAACACAAACACATGGGAAAGTGAAAAGGACAAATACTCATGCAAAACCTAAACATCTGGACGAGGAAAAAGAGGAGGAGACACAGATATAGGCATGGGATGCCCTTCTAAAATCATGTAAAACACAGCAAGGTGACTCCAAGCAAAGTCTCCATTTTTTCCAAAAATTGGGCCCCACAGACACCACTTCAGTGGCAGCACTTGTGCCCCAGTTGTAAACTTCACAGGTACATTTGCATCAAGCACATTCAAAAATATGCCAGCCTTAACTGTCCCCAGGATGACATCGGGGTAGGCATAGCAAAGTCTTTGCTGAACCATGACTTGGTCATCTTGGCTCATTTTTACAAACACAGCAAGCGGACTCCAAGCAGAGTCTCCCTTTTTTCCAAAATTGGGCCAAACAGACACCCCTTAACTGGCATCACTTGTGCGCTAGTTGCAAACAGGATGTTTTCATTTGCATCAAGCACATTCAAAAATATGCCAGCCTTAACTGTCCCCAGGATGACACCGGGGTAGGTATAGCAAAGTCTTTACTGAACCATGACTTGGTCATCTTGGCTTATTTTTAAAAACACAGCAAGCGGACTCCAAGCAGAGTCTTCCTTTTTTCCAAAAATTGGGCCAGACAGACACCACTTAAGTGGCATCACTTGTGTTAGTTGCAAACTTGACAGGTACATTAGCATCAAGCACATTCCAAATCCACAAGCCTTTACTTTCCCCAGGATGACACAGGGGTAGTAAAGTCCTTGTGGATCCATGACTCGTTCATCTTGATGAACGTTAGTCTGTCCACATTGTCACTGGACAGACGCGTGCGCTTATCTGTCAGCACACAACCTGCAACACTGAAGACACGTTCAGAGACAACGCTGGCTGCGGGACACGACAAGATCTCCAAGGCGTAAGTGGCGAACTCAGGTCATTTTTCAAGATTTGAAGCCCAAACTGACCAAGGCTCCAGTTGCAAAGTCATGGCATTGATGTTCATTTGGAGATACTCCTGTATCATCCTCTCCAGCCGTTGACTATGTGTCAGACTTGTTGTCTCTGGTGGCCTTGCAAAGGATGGTCTAAAAAAATTATGAAAAGATTCAATAAAATTATAAAAGATACGGTGCTGCTGGTACGGTTAGACTGTTGATGACGAGACAGTCCCATATTTGTCAAGTTACAACTGGAAGATTGACTCTGTGCACCACTGCTGTTTGGTGGAAAAGCCGAGCTAAGATTGCGTAAAAGCGTCTGCTGATACTCCTGCATACGTGCGTCCCTTTCTATGGCTGGAATTATTTCACAAAATTTGGACTTGTACCGGGGATCTAATAGTGTGGCAACCCAGTAGTCATCATTACTTTTAATTTTGACAATCCGAGGGTCATGTTGTAGGTAGTGCAGCAAGAAGGCGCTCATGTGTCTTGCGCATCCATGCGGACCAAGTCCTCGCTGTGTTTGTGGCATAGAGGTGCTAACCGTGCTTTCTTTCTCTGACATCTCCCCCCAACCTCGTTCAACCGAAATTTGACCAAGGTCTCCCTCATCTGCTGAGTCTTCCATGTCCATCGAGAGTTCGTCCTCCATTTCTTCCTGGTCTCCTGCACCTTCCTCAACATTTTGTCTGCTACCATGCGCCCTTGTTAATCCCTCTCCACTACCGTCCCATGCCTGCCGCCTTGGTGATGATGAACATCTGGACCTTGTAGATGTTGGTATCCTTTCTGCATATGAATCCTCCTGTACTTCCTCCCCTTCCTCTTGTCCCACCCCCTGACTCCGAATAGGGTTTAGCGTTTGCTCCAGCATGTAAATGACTGGAATTGTCATGCTGATAATGGCATTGTCAGCGCTAAACATACTCGTCGCCATGTCAAAACTGTGCAGAAGGGTGCATAGGTCCTTGAGCCGAGGCCACTCCATCAGCGGGATCTGCCCCACCTCTGCATTTCGTTGGCCCAGGCTATATGTCATAACGTATTGCACCAGGGCTCGGCGGTGCTGCCATAGTCGCTGCAACATGTAGAGAGTTGAATTCCAGCGTGTCACCACATCGCATTTCAGGCGATGAACCGGCAGGCTGAATGACTTCTGGAGCGATGCAAGTCGGTCAGCTGCGATGGTTGAATCGTAGAAGTGAGCAGAGTGTGGCCGTGCCCTGTGCAGAAGCCCATCTAGGCTGGGATAGTGTGTTACAAATTTCTGGACAACAAGGTTCAACACGTGAGCCATACAAGGCACGTGTGTCACCTTGCCCAGGCGAAGGGCCGCACCCAGGTTTGCAGCATTGTCGCACACGGCCTTCCCTGGCTGCAAGTTGAGTGGAGACAACCATTTACGAAACTCGGACCACAGAGCTGACCACAACTCATCCGCTGTGTGACTCTTATTTCCAAGACATTTCAAGCTAAAGACCGCCTGATGTTGTTGAGCTCTGCTGCCAGCATAGTAAGGAGGTGTGCAGGATTCCTTGTGCGCAGTTGCAACGCGGGTGGCCTGACCAGGCAGGCTTGGGGCGGAGGTGGAGGACCCAGACGAGGTTGAGGAGGCAGAAGCAGTGGAGGAACTTCGACATACAGAGGATTGACGCACAAGTCGTGGGGACGGCAAGACTTGTTGAGCAGACCCTTCTCCATCTATCACCATAGTTACCCAGTGCCCAGTCAGCGACATGTAACGCCCCTGTCCATGCTTACTGGTCCAAGTATCGGTGGTGAAATGCACCCGGTCACACACAGAGTTTCTCAAGGAAGCGGTGATGTTGTGTGCGACATGCTGGTGTAGCGCAGGCACACCTTTCTTGGAGAAGTAGTGGCGACTGGGCATCTGGTACTGGGGCACTGCAACGGACATAAGGTCTCAAAAATCCTCTGTGTCCACCAGGCGGAAAGGCAGCATTTCGGTAGCCAAGAGCTTGCAGAGGGCTAAAGTCAACCTCTTAGCTTTGTCATGGCTCAGAGCAAATGGCCTTTTATTTGTCCACATCTGAGGGACCGAGATCTGGCTGCTGTGTGGAGACAGTGGTGAGTAGGGTTTTCCCTTCAAAACTGCAGGTCTGTGAGGAAAGTGCAGGCAAAGACATGATGTTGCCTTCATCCAAAGTTGGTGCTCTCGATGTCTGAGAGAGCTGTACACCAGCACTTGTTTCCCCTTCCAAACCAAGTGACGACCTTCCAATCAAACTGTCTGTTGCGGGGAAAGTGGTGGAAGGTCTGCGTGAAAGAACAGGTCTAACAGCTGTCCCCACAGTCATAGAAGATGAAGAGCGCGTGGATGCACTGGAAGGGGCAGGCGGTGATTGGCCAGCTCCGCTAGGCTGCATTGCAGCACAGTGAGCTTCCCACTGGGACTTATGCTTGTTATTCATGTAACGATTCATGGAAGACGTTGTCAAACTGGTGAGGTTTTGGCCTCTACTTATAGATTGCTGACAAATTTTACAGATCACATTATTTGGGAGATCCTTTGCAAGGTCAAAAAAAGGACCAGGCTAGGCAAGGTTTGGAGGACATGTGACCTGCAGAGCCGCCCCGACTTGTGCTCATAGGCAGAGTGGTGGCTGAGGATGCACTTGTTGACGTGCTTCCAGTACTCCGACTCTGTCCAGGAAGGCGCAAGGTTACTTCGTCGTCAGTTGCATCCTCCTCCACTGCCTCTGGTGACCTCCTTGAGTGCTCAACTGAGGGTTGACAGTATGTGGGATCTAGAACTTCATCATCAAGCGTTGTGTTTGCACTCCCCTCGCCCTCAGACCTAACCTCTTCCTGCCCTGACTGAATAGTTAAGTTGTCATCCCAATCTGGTATCTGCGTCTCATCATCATCAGTATGTTCCTCATTGTCTCCAACAACAGGTGTTACAGTTTGGGAATGAAGGTCTACATTATGCTCAGAAGCTTGGTCATCAGGGCCTGAATCTGACTCACAAAGCTTCTGGGCATCACTGCAGACCATTTCCTGGTCTGTACTCACTGTAGCTTGGGAACAGACCTCTGATTCGCAGCCTGTACTGTGACTGAACAGCTCTGCAGACTCAGCCATCTCTGTTACACCATACTCTGCAGGGCGGCTGGAGACTTGAGAGCTGGGAGAAAGCAAGTGCGATTGGGATGACAACTTAGAGGAATGTTTTTTAAATTTTGAAGTTGAGGTGGAGGAGAGGCCACTTGTTGTAGCACTTGAGATCCATTCAAGCATGTGGTTTTTTTTGTGCATCGTCTACCTTTGTTCCAGTTGTTTTGTTCTGTAAAAAAAGGAGCACATCGGATTGTCCGCGTAAAGTAGTAGACATCTTACTTTTGCTGGAAGATGGCCTATCTACAGCAGATCTTAATGTACCTTTCCCACCTTCCCCACGGACAAAAACTTTTTTCCTTTTCCAACACGCCTGTTCCCCTTTACACCAGCATCTGTCCTTTTGCCACTCATTTTTTTAGCGACAAGATTGGACACTTAAAATGTGTTAGTAAAAATTGAGAGGGGGTGTAGATTGCAGAGGTGGTCTAGCTTTATTGACAGCTGAAGAACCAACACTGACTATCCCTGACAATGAAACTATGGCCCTAAAACTGACAGAACTGTTTGCTATAAAAACAGCGTAGCAAAAATGTGCAGGAGGGTAGAATACAGAGGTGGTGGAACTTGCTTGGCACCAGTAGGACACTAATTTAGTATAGCAGACACTTTTTGGATGCCACTAAGTTTCAGCACTGTTTGCTATAAAAATAGCATAGCTAAAATGTGTAGGAGGGTAGAAAGCAGAGGTGGTGGAACTTGCTTGGCACCAGTGGGACACTAATTTAGTATAGCAGACACTTTTTGGATGCCACTAAGTTTCAGCACTGTTTGCTATAAAAATAGCGTAGCAAAACTGGGCAGGTGGGTATAGTGGCCGGGTTCTGTGGGTACCAGGACAGGAAAGGAAGCCTCACTTTCTATCCCTCCTAATGATGAAATGCAGCAAGGAATTCCCTGAGCTGAGGTACACAGATGCTGTTATATAAAGCTGTATACAGCGTTTGCATGGACCTGCCTAGCAGCTATGGCTCTGAGCGCCTGAAAATCAGCCCTGAAAAGGGCTGAAATAAACAGCAGTCCCTAATCTCTACAGCGCTGTGTCTATAGCACACACAGCAGGAGCGGCGGCAGCAGCAGCGTGAGCGGTGACTGTCACCCACACGCAGAAGGCAGATAATGGCAGCGTGAGGGAAAATGGCCGTATTTATAAGGCAAGGACATGTGACATTCACAGCCTATGACACATGCCCTTGCTTGTCTGGCAAAAAGTACACTTAGCTGTGTGTGTGTCTGTGATTGGCTGACATCCTGGCCCATCCCACTGCTTAGAAAAATAAAAAAAAATGGTGATCAGCATTATCTTTGCACTCAGCTGCAGCACAGATCTAAACCGCGTCCCCACCGCACACTATACGCTGAAATTTGGTAATAGCGTGAATCACAGTGACTGACACTATTACAGTGAAAAGCCAGCTAGTAAATAGCTAGGCTTTTTGCTGATCAAAACGTTGTCGAACGTAACTCGAGCTACCGAGCTTATAGCAAAAAGCTCGAGTTCGAGTTCGATCTCGAGCACCCCCCAAAATCACTCGAACATGAAATTGGCGAACCTCGAACATCGCTCATCTCTAATTGGGACCTATGATCTTTACCACACGCATCGGGCAGATGGCGAGGAAATCTTTTCAGCTCGTCTTGGCCGGTTCTCCATTGGTGCCATTTTTGTATACCCCAGCTTGGAAAGATAGTACTGATGATAAGGTGATATAAAGACCCTTCCACACACACTATATTGACATTCTCAACATTAAAAGAGAGATTTGGAATCCCTGGGGAGGCTTTCTACACCTACGCATCTGGCCGTGTCAACGATTAAATCCCCCACTTTCTCATAGCTCACCCCATTTGAGAGTATATGTAAGAGGGGGGCCTCAACGAAGGGGCTAATCTCACGTTTATATTATATACTGACCCCGCAAGTAGAGATACAACACTCATACATGGCAAAATGGGAGGCTTATCTGGGGAGGGAGATACCGAGACCGATGTGGAAGGTTATATGGGATCGAACGGTAAAGAAGTCTATATGCACCACACGAAAAGAAAAGAAATATAAGATTTTAATGCACTGGTATCATACTCCGGAGGTGCTTAATAAACTGTTCCCTGGCACATTGGACCAGTGCTGGAGGTGTGCAAGAGATAAAGGGTCTCTTACTCATATCTTTTGGGATTGTGAGGTTTTAACTCCCTTCTGGAGAGGGGTAGAGAAATTGATCCATGAAATTTTGGGGTTTGAGGTAGCTCTAGACCCTTTAAGCTACCTTCTTAGTGTCCCGCCCTTAGGGGCTTCAAAAAACTCAGCCAGGTTGCTCCTTCACATATGGATTTCGGCGAAGTGCTTGATAGCTTCATTCTGGAAAAAGACTACCCCCCCTTCCATCCAGGATCTAGAATTACGGATAAAAGAAACAAAGCATATGGAGTACCTCACAGCTTGCATAAACAATCAGTTGGAAAAGTTTCAGCAGATACGGTCGCTATGGGATCTTTACTTGGATAGTCACAGCTAGTTAGATTAAAAAATGAACGTCTTCTGGAGATATCTATAAATGCCTAATATAACTCATGTGTTTAGTGTCCCCTCCCGTCTTTCCTATTCCCTGCTTTTCTATTGTCTTCCCTGAATTTGAGAATATTATTTGTCTATGTCTATGCAAATTATTTTGACATTTGATGTTTACCGGAAAATCTTGTTACTAAATAAACAGTTTTATCATCTAGCAATCGCCCTCCTCCATTCCATGGAGGTGTGTGTGTGCTTTGCTCCTCCTGCACCTATGACGCTTCCACTTTAGTGGGGGTTTAGCTGTATCCTGCTAGAGTACTAATTTTTGGCCAGGGCGATGTACACACTGCAGCCCATCTTGCTGTAAGTAATACTTAATTTTTGGAGGATATTTTCCTCTTTTTGCTCTTATATTTAGTGTAGGGACCTACAAGCATGAGGTTCCGTGACGCAGGTTGTAGGCTTACGTTTTTATGGCCATAAATACCAACAAAAACCTCATATTTATTTTTTTGGACAGGATACAGCCAGGCCCCTTTCTGTTGGGCCTTGCACTGTAGAGTGTCTGTCCGTGCATGATACACAGTGGGGTATGGGTTGGCAGCCCGCCTGATCTAATAGTATGGGCATATTTTAACACTTAGAAACCTATTGCGTAGGTAGCAAATCAACATAGAACCAGAATACTACCTCAATTTAAATTTTTATAAAAACAGTTTTTATTGAAATTCATTAAAATTCAAAAAGTTCCACCTGTGATAATATATAACACACACAAAAAACATAATCCCAGGACCATGGGACAGCTCCAAAATATCCGCCCAGAGGAACAAAACAATTATTCCATAATTAATGGATCCATTATATACATCCACATGGAGAGGTGCGTGCTGCTGAATGAGTAGCCCCCTCAACAGCTATTAGGCGATTGGGCCAGTTATTTTTCATTGTCTCCTGATGAACCCTAACTAATTGTATGGGGAGAAATGCGTTGAGACTGTGTGAATCTATGTTATTGGGTTGAGGACCATGGAAAGCCCGGACGCCTCTACACTATGAAAAAAGGACTGCTGAGGGACTATTTTTTGACTCAAGTATCTCTCAGATAAGTTTATTTTTCCTATCTTTCCTGACTATTGAGGCTATAACCTCTAGACCTTATTTGAACACGAGGGAGACTAGGGATATCCTAGGAGGGAAAGCCGCCGAGGAATGGGGGCACCTCATCACCTTTAGGGTGTATTGTGACTTTATGTTGCATCTCCATTGGCAGGTAGAGGACAGAGAGAGTGAGGGTCATTTAGATCTTATACCTTGGCAGGATTATTACTGAGATTAATTATGGAATAATTGTTTTGTTCCTCTGGGCGGATATTTTGGAGCTGTCCCATGGTCCTGGGATTATGTTTTTTGTGTGTGTTATATATTATCACAGGTGGAACTTTTTGAATTTTAATGAATTTCAATAAAAACTATTTTTATAAAAATTTAAATTGAGGTAGTATTCTGGTTCTATCTAATAGTATGGGCATCACCTAATAGGCTGCGGGTTTGTGACTGTGTTATCTGCATATGTGAACAGCGCTCTATGCAAGCCACTAGTGTGCAGTTTTATCATCTAGCAATCGCCCTCCTCCATTCCATGGAGGTGTGTGTGTGATTTGCTCCTCCTGCACCTGTGACGCTTCCACTTTAGTGGGGGTTTAGCTGTATCCTGCTAGAGTACTAGTTTTTGGCCAGGGCGATGTACACACTGCAGCCCATCTTGCTGTAAGTAATACTTAATTTTTGGAGGATATTTTCCTCTTTTTGCTGTTATATTTAGTGTAGGGACCTACAAGCATGAGGTTCTGTTATGCTGGTTGTAGGCTTACGTTTTTATGGCCATAAATACCAACAAAAACCTCATATTTATTTTTTTTGGCAGGATACAGCCAGGCCCCTTTCTGTTGGGCCTTGCACTGTAGAGTGTCTGTCCGTGCATGATACACAGTGGGGTACGGCTTGGCAGCCTGCCTGATCTAATAGTATGGGCGTCACTTAATAGGCTGCGAGTTTGTGACCGTGTTATCTGCATATGTGAACAGTGCTCTATGCAAGCCACTAGTGTGCAGTTTTATCATCTAGCAATCGCCCTCCTCCATTCCATGGAGGTGTGTGTGTGATTTGCTCCTCCTGCACCGGTGACGCTTCCACTTTAGTGGGGGTTTAGCTGTATCCTGCTAGAGTACTAGTTTTTGGCCAGGGCGATGTACACACTGCAGCCCATCTTGCTGTAAGTAATACTTAATTTTTGGAGGATATTTTCCTCTTTTTGCTGTTATATTTAGTGTAGGGACCTACAAGCATGAGGTTCCGTGACGCGGGTTGTAGGCTTACGTTTTTATGGCCATAAATACCAACAAAAACCTCATATTTATTTTTTTTGGACAGGATACAGCCAGGCCCCTTTCTGTTGGGCCTTGCACTGTAGAGTGTCTGTCCATGCATGATACACAGTGGGGTACGGCTTGGCAGCCTGCCTGATCTAATAGTATGGGCGACACCTAATAGGCTGTGGGTTTGTGACTGTGTTATCTGCATATGTGAACAGCGCTCTATGCAAGCCACTAGTGTGCAGTTTTATCATCTAGCAATTGCCCTCCTCCATTCCATGGAGGTGTGTGTGTGATTTGCTCCTCCTGCACCTGTGACGCTTCCACTTTAGTGGGGATTTAGCTGAATCCCGCTAGAGAACTAGTTTTTGGCCAGGGTGATGTACACACTGCAGCCCATCCTGCTGTAAGTAATACTTAATTTTTGGAGGATATTTTCCTCTTTTTGCTGTTATATTTAGTGTAGGGACCTAAAAGCATGAGGTTCCGTGACGGGGGTTGTAGGCTTACGTTTTTATGGCCATAAATACCAACAAAAACCTCATATTTATTTTTTTGGACAGGATACAGCCAGGCCCCTTTCTGTTGGGCCTTGCACTGTAGAGTGTCTGTCCGTGCATGATACACAGTGGGGTACGGCTTGGCAGCCTGCCTGATCTAATAGTATGGGCGTCACTTAATAGGCTGCGAGTTTGTGACCGTGTTATCTGCATATGTGAACAGTGCTCTATGCAAGCCACTAGTGTGCAGTTTTATCATCTAGCAATCGCCCTCCTCCATTCCATGGAGGTGTGTGTGTGATTTGCTCCTCCTGCACCGGTGACGCTTCCACTTTAGTGGGGGTTTAGCTGTATCCTGCTAGAGTACTAGTTTTTGGCCAGGGCGATGTACACACTGCAGCCTATCTTGCTGTAAGTAATACTTCATTTTTGGAGGATATTTTCCTCTTTTTGCTGTTATATTAAATAAACAGTTTAAGAAAAAAAACAAAACTTTTTTTTCCAAGAGATGCAAATTTGTTGTTGAATATTATGCGCCAGATTCCTGCACCAATTCTGCATCTTCCGGTAAAAAAATGCAATTTAATGTGATGTGGTTTAGATGCAATTTTGATGCTGTTTTTTGCCAGGAGATGCAGATTTAGTGCAGAAAGACGCAGCAGGCATAACCCAGCCCAGGTTATCAAAAACTCTTTGGAAGACCTGCAGGAATTCCAGAATATCAATAGTAATTGGGTCATTTTTTTTCCCCCATAGGGGATTGACTCACGCAAGAGCTTCTCAACCAAGGTGCGAAATCAGGAATGCAAACTGCTCTGATCAAAACTGGTCAGCCAGCTGTTCAAAGTGCAGGGTGCACTGGTTGGTAAAATCCAGACATTGCTTGGGGTCACCATCAAAGCAAAGCGGGGCTGCCAGACAAGATACAGATACTAGCAGAGTGGGAGCTAGGGCGTTCAGGCAGACATTTACAGACCATACATGGGCCAAAATCTGACTTTGTTGTTCCCGCATCTGTGACATCTCTTGAATATATCATATATATATTCAGTTGGAGGCGGATAACCGGAATCAGCTGTGTCCATGGCCTGATCAAACTCTAGCGCTCACCGCTGGAAATGGTGAAGTGACGAGCTAAAGTGGACTCACTGGAGCAGAGGGGGACCCCGGGCCTACTCTTTTTTTGGGAGGGGCTTGACTGAGCACCCACCGCGAGGCAGATGCCAGGTGCTACTCTCAGAGTAGGAATCAGGACTGTGGCAGCTGATCCCCAGGGCAAGGGCAATCACAAGATCAGACAGGCTGGAGTAGGTAGCATGGCCGAGATGGACAGGCTGTAACTGGTATGGCAAGGACCACTGGGTAGCTGAGGCTGGAGGCATGGCCAGGGCAGACAAGCACAGTCTCTGGTGTGGCAAAGACTATACAAAAGTGATTGAGGCTCAAGGCATGACGAGGTGGGACTGGCGGTCTCTTGTGTAGCAAGGACTACAGAGGTAGCTGAGGCTCGAGGTGCAGCCAGGTGGGACAGGCACAGTCTCTGGTATGGTATGAGCCACCCTGGTAGCTAAGGCTGGAGGCATGGCTGGGGCAGACGGGCACAGTCTCTGGTATGGCATGAGCTTCCGTGGTAACTGAAGCTGGAGATGTGAAGCCCCTTACCTGCAGAAATTGCCTCCGGGACCTCAGGGACTTCTCTCCACCTCCAGGGACGCCGCAGGGTCTTCACGTGCTGGAAATCTTCTGTCAGCAGGTATGTCAGGTTCACTTTCATAGGAGTCGTGACGCCACTCTAGGTTTTGCGGTCAGGATGAGGGGTGACCGCCACTGCAGTTTAACGAGCGTCTGGGGCTAATGGTGTCTGCAGTTTGGCGTTATGGCCTCCTGAGAGTGAGACTGGCCCCAGGGGCTCTGGTGGATGTGCGTAGTACCACAGGTTGCAGAAGAACTCACACACAGTCCAGAAATGTCTTTCAGGGTTTTTATTCACGTTCAGTTGTTTACTGTGAGGTAACCCGGGTGATGCTGTGATAGACTGCAGGGAGAACCAGGTATCCTTCAGGCTGAAGTAAGGGTGACTGTAGTCTCGCCTTCCTATCACTTCTTGTTTCGGATAACCCCCGACTTGAAGTATATGTGATTCTTCTAGGGAAGTCGCATCTGCCTTTTATCCCCTTTCTGGCCCGTTTGCTGGCAGCGTGGACCAAGTAAAGATGGCTTCTTGCCCTATCTCACTTATGGGCCTCCTCGTTGCTGCTGATGCTGCGGACTCTGTATGTTTGGTGTGGGAATTGTTGTCCATCCCACCGGCAGGTTTAGTAGGTAGTTAAACTTGAGCCTACTTCGGGAATCTGTTTCCCCTGCGTGCCTGGTCTACCAGGAGTCCCCATACTCAATCACCCCGCTTCTTCCTGAGGTGTCTTTCAGCCTGACTGTGTGGCAACCAAACTCCACCGCAAAGAGCCATGACACGTGCAGTGTCTGACTAGTGACTCTGCGCACATCCTCTTTCTGCGACTGCACACTGCACTTCCTCACTTCAAACTGGTTCAGTACTGCCTCCCCTATGTGCCTGCCACTACAATTTAGCAACCAGCTTCTCCACCCACCACTAGCTGAAATGTGGAGGCCACGCCCCCTCCTGGGTCTGCCCAGGGGTCCCCTCTAAGGTGTGTGTGAGACCTGGTCACTATGTGTCTGTGTGTCCACACCCTATTCAGCCTTTGGGATTACCTGTTTGTACTCACCCACCGTGTGTGCAGTACTCAGTGGTGTCTGACCAGGTCAGGGGCGCCACAGAGGCACAGCTGCAGTAGACAAGCACAGTCTCTGGTATGGCTTGAGCTACTAGGGTAGCTGAGGCTCGAGGCATGGCAGGAACAGACAGACAGGAAAATAGTAAACTGAAAAATGCACAGTGGACAAGTGAACCTGGCAACTAGATAGCTAGGGCACAGGATCTTTATCTAACCAACCACATGGATCAGGCACCTCCCCTTGTCTCCCTTGTTATGTACCCAGTGTCTCTCAGCGATAGATTTAGAGGCACTTCCTGGATGTGACATGCTGGCCTTTTAAGAAAAGATCATCAGCTCTTGCATGCCCCAGGAATACAATCTGGGACCTGTACCACGTGCACAGGCACTGGGAGGGGGAAGCAGGGATTGCACACGTGAAGGAGAGAGAAGACGCCGAGACACATGTGCGAGTTGGCGGTGAGTGGCGCGCGTCCCTGCGGGAGTAGGTGAGCAGGGAGCTCAGGGACTCTAGCGCTACAATAGGTTCAACTTCCAGCAGGACAAAAATACTAAACATACTGATAGAGCTACAACAAAAGGGATGGCATCAAAATATATTATTGTGTATGAATGACCGTGTCCAAATACAGACCTAAATCCAATTTAGAATCTGTGGCAAGACTTGAAGACTATTGTTAACAGACGCTCTCCATTTATTCTCACTTTGTTAGAGCTATTTTCCAGATAATAGGGAATGGGCAACTATTTAATCCTATAATTGTGCAAAGCTGTTAGAGACATACATGAAAAGACTTGCAGCAGAATCTGCAGTAAAAATTGGTCCACCAAAGAATTGACTCAGGGGGTTGAATACAAGATTTATATTTTTAAAATAGTTAGAAAACCATGTATCATTTCCTATACACTTTACAAATACGTGATACTTTTTTGGTATATCACATAAAATTGTAATATAATATTATATATGTATAGTTGTTCATGTAACATGAAAAAAATGTGGAAAAGTTCCCTGGGTATGAATACTTTTCAAGGTACTGAATTTACTACTGGCACATTTTATTTCACTTGTAAAATAAATTACTATATTGTTATTATCGAATGGTAAATATGCAAACACAATGGCAGAATTGCTTTTCTTCCTTCTCCCTCCAAAAATTATTAAAGCTAATTAATAACTTATATGTACTGTCATTCAAAAATATAACTCGTCTTGCAAAAATAAGTCTAAATACAGATCCATTAAAGCAAGAATATTAAAACCAATTGCTTTGTCCTTAAAGTGTAAAATGAAAACATATATGAATGTGTATTACATTAACATACATATCACATTTTATTCTGTACATAATATTTATGCAAAATCAAATGAAATAAACACAAATACAGTTACTATCATTAAGTTGATCTTTTACTTACCGGAAAACAGCGTGAATAGAACATAAATCCTTTCCAGCATACATTTTACATGTTTTTAAGCTATCCAAAGTATAATCCCAAATCACATTTTTTTCCCTTACTGTCCTTATACTACCTTTAATAATACCAAAACAAAAAGAAAGCATACATGAATTTCTATCAGTAACTTACATGAACTGTTTGCTTCCACAATGTATATTTGCACTTACAAAGTTAAGAGGTTGAACTTTGTCTTTTAATACTTTACTTTTGGTTGGAGCAAGAGCTACAGTGCTGGCCAAAAGTATTGGCACCCCTGCAATTCTGTCAGATAATTCTCAGTTTCTTCTTGAAAATTATTGCAATCACAAATTCTTTGGTATTATTATCTTCATTTATTTTGCTTGCAATGAAAAAACACAAAAGAGAATGAAACAAAAATCAAATCATTAATCATTTCACACAAAACTCCAAAAATGGGCCAGACAAAAATATTGCTACCCTTAGCCTAAGGGGCCCTTTGCACACTACGACATCGCAGGTGCGATCTCGTCGGGGTAAAATTGAAAGTGACGCACCTCCGGTGTCGCTCTTGACATCGTAGTGTGTAAATTGTTATTACTATGATTACCGAGCGCAAAAGCGTCGGTATCATATGATCGGTGTAGTGTCGGTCATTTTCATTATTTAGGCTGCAACTACAGTACGATGTTGCTCTTTGTTTCTGCGGCAGCACACATCGGTGTGTATGAAGTTGCAGGAGCAAGGAACATCTTCTACCTGCGTCCCGTCTGCAATGCGGAAGGAAGGAGGTGGGTGGGATGTTTACGTCCCGCTCATCTCTGCCCCTCCGCTTCTATTGGTTGTCTGCCTGTTAGGGTGAACTCTTAATCAGAGATCACTAGTTGCCTACTGCCTAGCCTAATTGGTGTGGATCGAGTGCATGCTTGAAAAATGAGATCAGACACAGTCGGATATTTATCTTTCCTCGACAGAAGTCAGCCCATGCTCTGCTTTATTACAACTGAGCTTGCTCTGATATAACCTTGCAAAGGGGCATGGCCAGCCCCACAGTGAGCATACTTGGATGTGTCCATTGGTCAGTGGGTTGAACAATGTGTTAGTCCATGAGCTGATTGGTGGGCGTCATTGTAGGCGGGTCTATGATGTCATCGGATGGATCCATGGTGATGGTGATGGGAGGGACATCATCTGGTGGATCCATGCTGATGGTAGGGTCTGTGATGTCATCGGGGGCCAGGGTTCCTCTGAAGACTGACAGGCTTATGTATAAAGAATTCATTAAATTGAACACACTTCTCACAGTGCTCTATGTCCAGAAGTTAATTAAGTATTTCATCTTATGGCTGTCCTCAACAGTTCCCCCTAAATACTTTATTAACCTTCTGACCCTACTGTGGTTCTCTAACAAATCAGCTCTAATGCTTTTAACTGCAACTTTTTTCATTTTGCTATCCGCTAAACAAGCAATGCTAAGCCTTTGCCCCCACTGGTACAGACTGTTGATTAGAGAGTTGATCACATCCCGCACACACAGTTCACAGAGGTATAGGTAACTAGAACATACTATTTAATGCCGAAGAGCTTACTCAGAATTTGAGATTAATCGATTAGAAAGAGTAAGGCAATTGTAAGAATAAGCTTCTTACTGTTATGCTGCAGCTTTTAGCATTACTGTTTCTGAAAGACTGATTCTCAGTCAATAACCGAGTGCTGTCCGCGTCTTCAAGACTTTTCTACCCGAATACACCTGATTGTATCACAACACTAATGGATCTCTTCTTGTCTCAGTTCTATAATCTACCACCAGGAGGCCTTTAACAAGATTTCCCTTACACATGGATCCGATTACCTTCAGTTAGGGGTGCTTCACACACAGCGAGCTCGCTGCCGAGATCGCTGCTGAGTCACGCTTTTTGTGACGCAGCAGTGACCTCATTAGCGATCTCGCTGTGTGTGACACTGAGCAGCGATCTGGCCCCTGCTGCGAGATCGCTGCTCGTTACACACAGCCCTGGTTCGTTTTCTTCAAAGCCGCTCTCCTGCTGTGACACACAGATCGCTGTGTGTGACAGCAAGAGAGCGACAAATGAAGCGAGCAGGGAGCAGGAGCCGGCGTCTGACAGCTGCGGTAAGCTGTATCCAAGATAAACATCGGGTAACCAAGGTGGTTACCCGATATTTACCTTAGTTACCAGCCTCTGCAGCTCTCACGCTGCCTGTGCTGCCGGCTCCGGCTCTCTGCACATGTGCTGTACACATCGGGTTAATTAACACGATGTGTACAGCAGCTAGGAGAGCAAGGAGCCAGCGCTAAGCAGTGTGCGCGGCTCCCTGCTCTCTGCACATGTAGCTGCATTACACATCGGGTTAATTAACCCGATGTGTACTGTAGCTAGGAGAGCAAGGAGCCAGCGCTCAGTGTGCGTGGCTCCCTGCTCCCTGCTCACACTGGTAACTAATGTAAACATCGGGTAACCATACCCGATGTTTACCTTAGTTACCAGTCTCCGCAGCTTCCAGACGGCGGCTCCGTGCAAGCGCAGCGTCGCTTGCACGTCGCTGCTGGCTGGGGGCTGTTCACTGGTCGCTGGTGAGATCTGCCTGTTTGACAGCTCACCAGCGACCATGTAGCGATGCAGCAGCGATCCTGACCAGGTCAGATCGCTGGTCGGATCGCTGCTGCATCGCTAAGTGTGAAGGTACCCTAACACAGAGTAGCACTTTTATGGCTTCAAATACCAACAAATAAAACAATAACAGTTACCTACAAGTGTATGTTATCCTTAAAAAGTCACTTAAACCCTTAAAATGATTGGTTGGTTAAGGTCAGATAATGTTTTTCCCACCATGAGCCCTTATTTGTGTAATGATCCTGTACCCATTGTTCCCTTATGGTTATTTCCCATGTATCATCCCCAATCTAGAAATTCTCCATAAGGTTCTATGTGAGATAATACAGCACTATGTGTGTTGTGACCCTCATTCTGCTGGTACGATGGACTCTTTACAGTGGTTGTTGTCTCCAGATAGGTTTTCCCTCAAGCTTCATGGAAGTTGCTGTGGTTGGGATAAGCTGGATCGGTCCACCTGATTCTGACTCATTGCTCATTCTGACTTGTCTTTTTAGGATCACCCACTCTCCTGGCTGAAGACCACGTGCTCCTCACACTGATTTAGGATCTGGAATTGGAAGATACATATGTTTAACAGACTACAGTTAGGTCCAGAAATATTTGGACAGTGACACAAGTTTTGTTATTTTAGCTGTTTACTAGTGATGAGCGAGCATGCTTGTCACTACTCGGTACTCGCACGAGTATCGCTGTACTCGGGCTGCTCGGCGGGGACCGAGTAATCTCGCGATACTCGTGCTGTACTCGTGGTCTTCATTTCTGCATGTTGGCGCTCTTTTGAGAGCCAGCCCTCATGCAGGGATTGGCTGGCAGACCACTGCAATGCCACAGCCCTGTTAGTTGTGGAATTGCAGTGATTGGCCAGCCTGCACAGCGTGACCGAGCCTTTATATCGGCCGGCGCGCTGTGCTCTGCTCACAGCTATTCAGACATTCAGTGTAGGGAAAGTGTCGCTGATTCAGGGAAAGCTTTGCGGCCCTTTATAGCTTTTTCAGTTGCAGGGCTGCAAACAGTGTGACCAAAAGTCCTTCTCAGGACTATTCTAGTTGTATACAGGCAGGCAGGGTATAGCCAGGTCGGAGTACAGTAGCAGAGTCCTTCTCAGGACTACTGTTGCTATATACAGGCAGGGTATAGCCAGGTCTGAATACAGGCTAGTGACCAAAAGAGTCCTTGTCAGGACTATTGTACCAGTATACAGGCAGGCAGGCAGGGTAGTGGTGACCGTATACCAGCCTTCATCATATCTGGGGCTGGTGTACACAGTGTAAAACAGTCCAGATAGTGTCTGACTTGTCTGTAATTGTCGCTCCCCAAAAAAACCTGTTAGGTTATTATTGCGTCCGTGCTTGGTTTTTAAAACCGCACGTGTGTGCCTGTTGGTGGCAGCGTACAGGTGCACTTGTGTGCAATTTCCACACACTTTGATATAACGCACAAGTAGTGAATATACACGTCAGCAGTGCACAGCATTGCAAAATGCGCAAGGGCATTGGCAAGGAACAAGGAAGTGGACGTGATGGTGGTGCAGGCAGAGGCCGAGGTCGTGGGCAAGCTCTAATTTCGCCACAACAAAGGGCCACATCTAGTCGCTCGCACGTCCTGTCCCAAATTCTTGGGGACCGCAGCAGTACACCGCTCTTGAACCAAGACCAGTGTCAACAGGTTGTTAGTTGGATAGCAGATAATGCTTCCAGTCAGATTGGCACCACCACAAACACTCTGTCTTCCACACGGTCAAGTGTCAGTAGCCGTGATACTGCACCGCACATTTCTGAACCTGATCCTCCTTCCTACCACCAGGCTGAGTACACGTCCTCCTCGGACATTAATGATCCCACACTTGGACACTCGGAAGAGCTGTTCACGTTTCCATTCACACATTCTGGCCTCTCGCCAGCTCATATTGAAGTGGGTCATGAGGAGATCGTCTGTACAGATGGCCAAATATTTGAGCAGCCACGTTCTCACGAAGTTGGCAACGTGTCTCAACAAGTGGTGGACGATGATGAGACACAATTGTCAGCAAGTCAGGAGGAGGAGCAGGGTGCGGAAGAGGAAGACGACGTGGTGGATGATCCAGTAACTGACCCAACCTGGCAGGAGGATATGCAGAGCGAGGACAGCAGTGCACAGGGGGAGGGAGGCGTAGCATCACAACAGGCAGTAAGAAGCAGGGTGGTGGCCCCAGGCAGAAGTCAGGCAACCGTTCCCCGGAACAACACGACGACACAAGGTGCCTGTACAAATGTTAGGTCTTCCCGAGTCTGGCAGTTTTTTAAGTTGGATCCAGATGATTCAAAAAAGGCCATTTGCAACACCTGCCGTGCCAGCATCAGCAGGGGTACCAAAACTAGCAGCCTGACCACCACCAGCATGATCAGGCACATGTCAGCCAAGCACCCGACTTTGTGGGAAGTACAACAGAGTCGAGGAGCAGTGCTTGCTGATGTCACTGCTACGTCTTCGCTGGTTGTGCATGCGAGCCAATCCTCTGTCCATGCTGCCTGCGAACAAGCCTCCTCCACTCCTGCACCTGCAGTTGCCTACGCAGAAAGAACACCATCATCAAGCACGTCCTTGTCCCAGCGCAGCGTTCAGTTATCCATTCAGCAAACCTTTGAACGCAGGCGCAAATACACTGCCAACACCCCACATGCCACAGTTCTAAATGCTAACATTTCGCGACTGCTTGCGCTGGAAATGTTGCCTTTTAGGCTGGTGGAGACTGAAGCATTCCGTGACCTGATGGCGGCAGCTGTCCCACGTTACTCGGTCCCCAGCCGCCACTATTTCTCCCGGTGTGCCGTCCCCGCGTTGCATAACCACGTGTCACAAAACATCACACGTGCCCTGAACAACGCTGTTTCACCCAAGGTCCATCTAACCACAGACACGTGGACAAGTGCTTGTGGGCAAGGCCGCTACATCTCGTTGACGGCACACTGGGTTAATATTGTGGAAGCTGGGACCCAGTCTGAGCGAGGGACGGAACACGTCCTTCCCACACCAAGGTTTGCAGGCCCTACCTCAGTCAGTGTTTCACCCACACTCTACAGCTCCGGAATGTCATGCTCTTCAGCCTCCTCCTCCTCCTGCGCATCCTCATCCACTGTGCCCTCCACACCAGTCACAAGCTGGAAGCACTGCAGCACTGCCTCGGCGAAGCGGCAACAGGCTGTGCTGAAGCTAATCTGCATAGGTGACAAACCCCACAATGCAGAAGAGCTGTGGACAGCTCTGAAACAGCAGGCAGATCACTGGCTCACACCTCTGAACCTAAAGCCAGGAAAGGTCGTGTGTGACAATGGCCGGAACCTGGTGGCGGCTTTGAGGCGAGGCCAGCTGACACATGTTCCATGCGTGGCCCATGTGCTCAACCTCGTGGTTCAGCGGTTTATAAAGTCATACCCAGAGCTGTCTGATCTACTGGTAAAAGTTCGCCGCCTGTCTGCACATTTTCGAAAGTCACCTACTGCTTCAGCCGGCCTTGCCGGCTTTCAGCGCCGTTTGCATCTTCCGGCTCACAGACTGGTGTGTGATGTCCCCACGCGTTGGAATTCAACTCTGCACATGTTGGTCAGGATATGTGAGCAGAAGAGGGCAGTTGTTGAGTACCTGCATCACCTAAGCCGTCGGGAAATGGGTCAAACTCCACACATAACACCTGAGGAGTGGAGATGGATGTCAGACCTATGTACCATCCTCCAAAACTTTGAGGACTCCACCAAGATGGTGAGTGGTGATGACGCCATTATTAGCGTCACCATACCGCTACTCTGCCTTCTAAAACGGTCTCTGCTGAAAAACAAACATGATGCATTGCAGGCGGAGCGCGATGAGTTGCAGCAAGAAACAGTAGTGGGTGTGGGTGATAACACACAGCCCAGCCTTGTCTCATCACAACGTGCAGTGGAGGACTATGACGAGGAGGAGGATGAAGACATGGAGCAACTCTCCGGCCAAATTGAGGATATGACATGCACACCAGTCATATCCTCGGTTCAGCGTGGCTGGCCAGAGGACAGGGTAGATGAGGAGGAGGAGGAGGAGGAGGAGGACAGCATGTTCAGTCATCTTGTTGGTCAGGCTACTGAAGTCCTGGCTGTTAAGAGTCTGGCGCACATGGCTGACTTTATGGTAAGCTGCCTGTCTCGTGACCCTCGCGTTAAGAACATCTTGGCCGACAATCATTACTGGTTGGTAACACTGTTAGACCCACGCTACAAGGAGAACTTTTTGTCTCTTATTCCCGTGGAGGAGAGGTCAACCAAAATGCAGCAGTTTCGGAAGGCCATACTCACGGAAGTAGGCAAAGCATTCCCCTCACAAAACGCTAGCGGCATAGGTCATGAATCAGTGGACAACCGAGGCGTACAGCCGAGAGAGGCACAAGTCCAATCCGCCAGAGGTAGGGGAACAGTCTTTAAGATGTGGGACAGTTTTCTCAGCCCCTCACGTACCACAGCCCCTGAGGTGCGGGGTAGTGCCACAAGAAATCCTAAGTTTGCCCAGATGCTGAAGGAGTACCTTGCAGATCGAACAACAGTACTCCGACATTCCTCTGTGCCTTACAATTATTGGGTATCCAAGCTGGACACGTGGCATGAATTGGCTCTCTACGCCTTGGAAGTCCTGGCCTGCCCTGCTGCTAGCGTTTTGTCAGAGCGTGTTTTTAGTGCCGCAGGTGGAATCATTACAGATAAACGCACCCGCCTGTAAACTGAAAATGCTGACAGGCTGACTCTGATCAAGATGAACAAGGGTTGGATTGGGCCAGACTTCACCACACCACCAGCAAATGAGAGCGGAATTTAAAGTTTGCCATGTACCTCCACTCACCCATGGGTACACACTTCTGGACTTTGGATAATCGCTGGACTCCTCCTCCTTCTCCTCATGCGCCACCATGATGATGACCGTTACAAATTGCAATACTTAGGCCTTTGTTTCAGGTATACCCCCAGTGGTAAATTTTTTCGCCCATTCTTTGCAGAATGGACATTACAACGACAGGAGACCCGCTCCTTTGCAATGGGAACAATGTTTTGAGGCCCTCATGCACGTCTCTACCCAGGGACAACGTGGAGCCTCCCAATTTTTGGCTGCCCTGCCTAAGGGCTATACTATAATACACCCACTTCCTTAAAATGGACACTTAATGTTTTGAGGCCCTCATGCACGTCTCTACCCAGGGACAACGTGGAGCCTCCCAATTTTTGGCTGCCCTGCCTAAGGGCTATACTATAATACACCCACTTCCTTAAAATGGGCACTTCAGGTTTACAGGCCATCATGCACGTCTCTATCCAGGGACAACGTGGAGCCTCCCAATTTTTGGCTGCCCTGCCTAAGGGCTATACTACAATAGACCCACTTCCTTACAATGGGCACTTCAGGTTTACAGGCGATCATGCACGTCTCTATCCAGGGACAATGTGGAGCCTCCCAATTTTTGGCTGCCCTGCCTAAGGGCTATACTACAATACACCCACTTCCTTACAATGGGCACTTCAGGTTTACAGGCCCTCATGCACGTCTCTATCCAGGGACAACGTGGAGCCTCCCAATTTTTGGCTGCCCTGCCTAAGGGCTATACTATAATACACCCACTTCCTTACAATGGGCACTTCAGGTTTACAGGCCCTCATGCACGTCTCTATCCAGGGACAACGTGGAGCCCCCCAATTTTTGGCTGCCCTGCCTAAGGGCTATACTACAATAGACCCACTTCCTTACAATGGGCACTTCAGGTTTACAGGCCCTCATGCACGTCTCTATCCAGGGACAATGTGGAGCCTCCCAATTTTTGGCTGCCCTGCCTAAGGGCTATACTACAATAGACCCACTTCCTTCCAATGGGCACTTCAGGTTTACAGGCCCTCATGCACGTCTGTATGCAGGGGCATTGGTGAACCTCACAATTTTGGACTGCCCTGGCAAAGGAAAATACTACAAAGACTCACTTCCTCAAAATGGGCACATTAGACTCAAGAGGCCTTCATGTACGTCTCTTCTCAGGGACATCGGAGTGCCACACAATGTTTTCACGTAAAATCTTTCATGTATTAATCTCAAAAAGTAACATACACCAGCTCTATCTCACTATTGGGTATGTGCCCTTAACATTTCCGCCATGAAAAATCATTTTGGGGTCATTTTGGAAGGTTTTCTGGTGAGTCCGTAAAAATGGCGTAAAACGCGGACAAAATTGTTCACAGCTGTGACTTTTCAGTGATAAATGCTTCAAGGGGTCTTCCCCATGCTGTTGCCATGTCATTTGAGCACTCTTCTGAGACTTTTGTGACATTTTTAGGGTTTCTCCATGCTGCCGGGGGGTCATTTCACAAAAATACTCGGGTCTCCCATAGGATAACATTGGGCTCGTTGCTCGGCCCGAGTACACGAGTATCTTTTGATGCTCGGCCCGAGCTTCGAGCACCCGAGCTTTTTAGTACTCGCTCATCACTACTGTTTACAAAAACATGTTCAGAAATACAATTATATATATAATATGGGCTGAAAGTGCACACTCCCAGCTGCAATATGAGAGTTTTCACATCCAAATCGGAGAAAGGGTTTAGGAATCATAGCTCTGTAATGCATTGCCTCCTCTTTTTCAAGGGACCAAAAGTAATTGGACAAGGGACTCTAAAGGCTGCAATTAACTCTGAAGGCGTCTCCCTCGTTAACCTGTAATCAATGAAGTAGTTAAAAGGTCTGGGGTTGATTACAGGTGTGTGGTTTTGCATTTGGAAGCTGTTGCTGTGACCAGACAACATGCGGTCTAAGGAACTCTCAATTGAGGTGAAGCAGAACATCCTGAGGCTGAAAAAAAAGAAAAAATCCATCAGAGAGATAGCAGACATGCTTGGAGTAGCAAAATCAACAGTCGGGTACATTCTGAGAAAAAAGGACTTGACTGGTGAGCTTGGGAACTCAAAAAGGCCTGGGCGTCCACGGATGACAACAGTGGTGGATGATCGCCGCATACTTTCTTTGGTGAAGAAGAACCCGTTCACAACATCAACTGAAGTCCAGAACACTCTCAGTGAAGTAGGTGTATCTGTCTCTAAGTCAACAGTAAAGAGAAGACTCCATGAAAGTAAATACAAAGGGTTCACATCTAGATGCAAACCATTCATCAATTCCAAAAATAGACAGGCCAGAGTTAAATTTGCTGAAAAACACCTCATGAAGCCAGCTCAGTTCTGGAAAAGTATTCTATGGACAGATGAGACCAAGATCAACCTGTACCAGAATGATGGGAAGAAAAAAGTTTGGAGAAGAAAGGGAACGGCACATGATCCAAGGCACACCACATCCTCTGTAAAACATGGTGGAGGCAACGTGATGGCATGGGCATGCATGGCTTTCAATGGCACTGGGTCTTTTGTGTTTATTGATGATATAACAGCAGACAAGAGTAGCCGGATGAATTCTGAAGTGTACCGGGATATACTTTCAGCCCAGATTCAGCCAAATACCGCAAAGTTGATCGGACGGCGCTTCATAGTACAGATGGACAATGACCCCAAGCATACAGCCAAAGCTACCCAGGAGTTCATGAGTGCAAAAAAGTGGAACATTCTGCAATGGCCAAGTCAATCACCAGATCTTAACCCAATTGAGCATGCATTTCACTTGCTCAAATCCAGACTTAAGACGGAAAGACCCACAAACAAGCAAGACCTGAAGGCTGCGGCTGTAAAGGCCTGGCAAAGCATTAAGAAGGAGGAAACCCAGCGTTTGGTGATGTCCATGGGTTCCAGACTTAAGGCAGTGATTGCCTCCAAAGGATTCGCAACAAAATATTGAAACTAAAATTTTTTTTTGGGTTTGGTTTATTTGTCCAATTACTTTTGACCTCCTAAAATGTGGAGTGTTTGTAAAGAAATGTGTACAATTCCTACAATTTCTATCAGATATATTTGTTCAAACCTTCAAATTAAACGTTACAATCTGCACTTGAATTCTGTTGTAGAGGTTTCATTTCAAATCCAATGTGGTGGCATGCAGAGCCCAACTCGGGAAAATTGTGTCACTGTCCAAATATTTCTGGACCTAACTGTATACTGTATAGGCAGTTAAATACGGCTCGTACATCACTGGTCAGGATATCACACTGTATCTGCAGTATCTGTGAGAAATATAATAACGTTCTAGGTACTAAACCAAAAATACCTTATGTAAAGATCGAATTATTAAGGAAAACGAACATTTGTTACATGATTTGCAGCGTTCACCATTATCTTGTGGATCGTTACATGTTTGTTATAATCATTAAAATTCCAAACAACATACACCCATGTGAGTATAGACACAATTAGATATTCCAATAATGGAGGGGTAGGGATTGTGGCAATAGCCCTAAACTCTCCCTACCTCGCAGCGGAGGTCGGCACCCTATAAGGCGAATTGGCGCCCCCGCTCACCGACGGCTCACCCTCCCTATCCCTACACTGCAAAGCTAAGACGTGCTGCTAATGTCAGTGAGGAAATATAGAAACCATGAGATACCGGGGATAAAGAGGCATCAATATGCAATTATATATATCCAATTCATTCCCAAAGATTAAATATTCACACTCTGTATTTTACATAGCTGTTTGGTAGCTTAAATCAATATGATACAGCAAAATTCAAGGACCAGACCCTAAAATAAATTAAATATCTCACATGTATAACATGTACCCACTGTATCAATATAATAATAAGGCCAGGTAAAGTCATGAGGAGATCTTGTCCAATCACAGACCCTCCACTGTCCAATTCACACTCAGGCTAATAAAATAAATGCATATTTGTCAGACATTTAGCTTGAAAGAAGCCCAACGCGTTTCTCCTTTCTTCACAATGGCAGGCGGGGGTTCATCAGGGTAATCCCCAGGTACTGATCTCTATAGTGACCTCTGCTATAGAATATATTCTTTTACTGCTTTTTAGGAACTCCATCTTTACATAGCACCAGCACCATGAGTTTTTCAACAGTAACGTTTTCCATACTGGATATGTTTCAGAGCAGGCCTGAAAACAAATTCACTCAACACGCACAAAACTCATATAAACCTACTCATGGTAGATGTATATGACTAATCTGCAATCACCGGAATAGTAGAGCGGATGAGGGGGGGTTTCTACGAGGTCTTTACAGTTTTTTCTACCTTTATAGGCACACGTCTTACAAGACTGGATGTGTCTGGCCACCTGGGTACTGAAGCAGTGGTGCCACCCATATCTTGTCCACCACCACACTCTTTGTCACGTGCTTATTGGTTACCTGGGCCATTATTGAGTAGAGTGTTCATGGCAGAGAAAGCTTACCGCCTTTTATCCACAGACCTTCCTCAGTCACTGACTCCCTGCGTCTCACACTCTGTTCCTTGCTGAATCGCTTGTTCCTGTAAGGATTTAAGAACAGAAGGAGTGACCAATGTCACAGACGACGTAACAGGAGCCACCGAGATACTGGTCTGCATTGGTAAAGGACTGGTTCACAGACTAAAAACTCCTTAATATAAAAAATATCAATTTTATTAACAAAAGCATTTAAAAACACTTCCACATTATATAGAAAATATTAATTGGTGCCATACAAAGATTCCAACATATATCCCCCTTGTTATTCTAGTCCTATGTGTTACCCCAATTAAGGAGCAAGAACAAATGTCAGTAAGGCTGACACTGAACGCTGTCTCCATGTGGATTTTGCAGAGGCTGGGCACGCTCTGAACAACACAGGGAGCCCCAACTACATGCTGGTATATAGTTTTAAACTTATTTGGACCAGGACATGCCAATTGCAACCTGAGGGGACTCTAGTCCATTTATCTACACGGACACTGAAAAGGAAAAAGCTTGCTGAAGGGGAATTATGAATGGGCATGTTTTTAATAGGTGACATCATCATTCACCTTGAAAATACAGCCTTGTCCCGAATGAGATGACAAAAAATTTGAAAAATATTTCTATAACGGGAATTCTCTGTTCGGTAATATCCACGCTAATATTTTGTGGAACTCTGTGTTACCTGGCAATTCTTGGAGACTAAAGATACGACAGCACCAGAGGAGACTATAATAGTCATTTGTACAATCTGAAGATCATTTGTTTGATGTACTCTGTTTGGGGAGATTACAAAAACTATGTCTGTATTCACTGTATGATTGGAGGATAATGTATAAATTAATTGTATTTCTCTATACTACTTTTTGATGACCCCTGAAGAACCTTCTATTTGAAGGGGAAACGCGTCGGGTCGATTAGGGGTAGAAGGTTGACAGCCTCCTCACTAATATAGGAAGTGGCAGTATATACAGAATTATATCTCAGTGCAGAACCGACTAATCTAGGGTAAAAAAAAGTGCTGCTTTTAGGGATCTTGACTGTAGGACCCTTGACTATTGGACTGTTTAGGGATATACTTGTATATTGCGCCTTACTGACATTTGTTCTTGCTCCTTAATTGGGGTAACACATAGGACTAGAATAATAAGGGGGATATCTGTTGGAATCTTTGTATGGCACCAATTAATATTTTCTATATAATGTGGAAGTGTTTTTAAATGCTTTTGTTAATAAAATTGATATTTTTTATATTAAGGAGTTTTTAGTCTGTGAACCAGTTTTGAGCTCTCCTTGTATTACATTTTTCGTGAGAAAAATTGGTAAAGGACTCTCAACTCTAGGCCCATTCACTGCTTCTTTGTTGTGCACCTGTGCGAGCATCTCCTCCGGCTGCTGCCTATATCCACATTTTGACTATCTTTCCCCCCTCCGCTCTACAAATCACAGTGATTGCAAATCTTCATCTCGTTCTCCTATTCCGATGGGAGAGGAGGGACTGGTTCGATTTTTATTACCTCATGTTGCGTAACCTCAGCATATCCAGTGTAGAATCAACCAACATCTTGGTATCTGGATCCATCTACGGAAAAACTCAAAATCTGCATTAGCAATGGGCTCATCTGAGACATGTTCAAAACCTGACAATTCTTGTTACATCAGAGCAATCGTGAGATATATGTATGTCTGCTATATCCTCCTTACAGATAAAAATATAAAGACAACTTAATAGAAAAACCCAATCACAAACAAATTAAAAACTTAACAATAGGTGTGACTTTCCACATCATCTCCCCCCTTTTTGAATCTATTATCCAAAGCATAATTAGATTAAAAAATGTGTGGCCCCAGAGCTCTACATTTAGGAATAAAAGTCACATTGTGTAGATTGTACCTAACCGGGAACACCATAAATATTATGTTATGTATCATTTCATAATGGAAATCCATTTCAATGGCTTTTCAACCTTCGCTTGAACCACAGAAATCTGCATTGCAATCATTCTTTCTATAAAAAGAAAACAGATGATTCAATACATTATATATAAAACACAGAATGCCATAAATCATCCACATACCTTAAACCAAATTATTGTAATTATTAATAAATATATTATTAATACATATTATTATTATTATTATTATTATTATTATTAACAACAATTATAATCTTAATGATACAACCTGTGGATATAGAGGCGTTCATATTTGCAAAATTGAGGAAATTAACAGGAAATTATCAGCATCTCTGTGATAATTCTGTCCATGAATACTATTACTTTTTTTAAAAAATTGCTGCTTTACCATAGAAATCCATCTGATTAAACAGCTTCCTATGCTCTTGTATCTACCAATAAATCTAAACATTTCCACAATTAAGTTTTATTCCTTTAGGATAAAATTAGTAACATAAAAAAACTATTGTCAATTACCTTTTTTCCAATATAATTTGCAATGAATTAAATGTGGAAACTTTTTTTTTCTCTTTTTTTTTTCTTCCCTCTTTTTGCCTTTTTATGACAAAACAATAGATAGGACTAACCCCCCTTGTAACTTGAAACTCTAGTGGTAAACCTGTATTTTTCCTCCTCCCCCTGTAGCCAAAAACAGGTTTTGTTTCTTTTTTTTTTCTTCTGCAAGACAACTCAACATTGCGACCTCTCTTCGCATGGATATATTTATCTTTTTATATATTTATTTATTTATTTTTAAAACATACAACTCTCAGGATCAATCTATCAGATCCATAACTGGAATATTTATTTATTTTCATCAGATCTGTTTTAAGGTACGTTTATTTTAAGGTTTTTCTCCTATTCTTTTATTGCTTACTAATTAATAAGATATTGCTCCTTGTGACTGTCCTGACTCAATCCAACCTGCACACTGGATCTATATAAAGTGTCTTCCACAACTACCCAATCATTCAATATTCCATCTTTTAGTGCTATAAACATTTACTAACACTTCATAGGTTATTCAGTGAGAGCAGTTTTGTCAACTTCACTGGAGGGCTCCATACAGATTTACTAACAAAATGGCCACTGCCAGAATAGCACATGGCTTCTTTGTGTAAGGGTATGTGCGCACGTTGCTTTTTACCTGCTTTTTTGCTGCTTTTTCTTCTGCGCTGTTTAATGCCAAAATGGATGTGTTCTTCTATTCAAGCAAAGTCTATGGGAATTTGGGTTTCTTGTTCACACTATGTTGTTCAAAATGCTGCCTTTTTGTGGCCGAACTTTGGTCAAAAACTCAGCTTTGCAGTGCAAAACCCAAATGGCAAAAACAATTGACATGTTGCTTCTTTGAAAAGCTGAGTTTTTGACCAAAGTTCTGCCTCAAAAAGGCAGCATTTTGAACAACATAGTGTGAACAAGAAACCCAAATTCCCATAGACTTTGCTTGAATAGAAGAACACATCCATTTTGGCATTAAACAGCGCAGAAGAAAAAGCAGCAAAAAAGCAGGTAAAAAGCAGGTAAAAAGCAACGTGCGCACATACCCTAAGGGCGGTTGAACCACATGAGAGGGGGAAGGGAGAAACTGATTTTACTTCTGCTAAACTTACAAGTTTAACCAATTATCCTTCCTGCCTATATTCCATACTCTATACATATACACACAGATTTACATATCCACAGTCCTGGTCCAACTACAGTTAAAAACACTAATTTTTCTGTCTAAGTATGTACTACTGCATTCAATCCATTTTTCAGACTTTCATACAACCTATGGTCTTCTGGTTAATTTACACATCCCCCTACTCACTCTCTGTCTTTGTCTCAATAATATATCAGCCATGTGCTTCATCCACCATTTTAAAATCTTTAGGAACATGTGGCAGAGAAAAGGGAAAACTGACCTCACATCTGCTCAAACTCTTTCTCCCCATTTTCTATAGTCTGTACTTATACATATATATTTATACACACACATATGTCCCAGATCTAAGTCTAATTATAAATAAAAACACTTATTTTTCTGTCTAAGTATATAGTACTCCATCCAAACCATTGTTCAAACATTTACAGAGCACATGGTCTTCTTCACACATCCCCTGACTCACTTCGTTTTCTTTGTCTCAATCATGCCTCAGCCATGTGCTTCGTCCACCATTTTAAAATCTGACCTAAAATGGCTGCCACCAAAAATAGCACATGGTTTATCACAGGATTGCGGCCTAGAGTCCCCACATCCCAACAAAGTCCACTCGCATCCGGATTTTTCCGGCACAGCTAGACACAACATCAATTTCTCAATCTTTCTTTCAAGATAAACAACACCAACAAAACCAACAAACAAACACAGCAGTAGATGACTCACAACTGACACACAACTTGAACACTAAGTAAAGTTTTTGTTAAGTCTGCAGCAGGCGCCTCGTCACGGTGTCCCTGCCCAGTTTCTTCATGGTCCGTAATTCATAAAGACACCAATGGTGTCATCCCTGGCTACAAGGTGCCCATACTAGCCGATTCACGTCCAGCGCTCTTTCTAGACCCCCAAAACATCTCATACCAATTATATCACCCAAGCTTGCGCTAAGCCCCAATGGTATCCGTACCAGCCATTTCACGTCCAGCATTAAGCCCCAAGACTACCACGTACCAGCCACAACATGCAACTTAAATGCTATGCCCCAATGGTATCCGTACCAGCCATTCCACGCTACACTGCGCTAGGCCCCAAGATTACCACGTACCAGCAGTCCCACGTATTTCCTCACAGAGCCATAAACTGTACCACAGGCGACAACCGTTTACTGTACCACAGACAATATCCTTTACCATATCAACAAATTTGAGAGCCTGTGAAAAACACATGCCTAACCTGACCAATTAAAACCTGCGCTTTATCTCTAGGTCTATTGCCAAGTCATTCACTCTAGGCCTCGAGCCACAACTCTATTTAAATCTCCACCAGAACCGCAAAACATATGATAGGCAACAACCAAAAAACGTACCACATGGAGCGTCCTCCACGTTTCCAAACACTGCTCAAAAAACCCACTTGCTATCCTAACTACCAGTCAATCTCCCCTAGTCACAAATACAAAACAGGCAGCAGGCAACTGAACATGTGACGGTTCTTCCGCAATTAATATGGCCAGCAGCGGAGAAACTCTTCTGCCATCACAGAGATCACAAAAACCGGACACGGTCAGGCAATCAGTGCCACACATCCTGAGACACACAAGTAAGACTTCAGATTATAAAAATCAGCAGACTTACCATGTGTTCTCATATAAGAGTTGATCAGACTCTTGGCTCAGGGTATCCAGCACGTCCTGCCATTCCAATCGCCGGTCCTCAAGATTGTAGAGTTTCTCCTATACTGTCCCCACGTTCAGGGCGCCATTAATGTTAGGGTGAATTCTTAATCAGAGATCACTAGTTGCCTACTGCCTTGCCTAATTGGTGTGGATCGAGTGCATGCTTGAAAAATGAGATCAGACACAGTCGGATATTCATCTTTCCTCGACAGAAGTCAGCCCATACTCTGTTTTATTACAACTGAGCTTGCTCTGATATAACCTTGCAAAGGGGCATGGTCAGCCCCACAGTGAGCATACTTGGATGTGTCCATTGGTCAGTGGGTTGAACAATGTGTTAGTCCATGAGCTGATTGGTGGGCGTCATTGTAGGCGGGTCTATGATGTCATCGGATAGATCCATGGTGATGGTGATGGGAGGGACATCATCTGGTGGATCCATGCTGATGGTAGGGTCTGTGATGTCATCGGGGGCCATCTTGGGTTCCTCTGAAGACTGACAGGCTTATGTATAGAGAATTCATTTCATTGAACACACTTCTCACAGTGCTCTATGTCCAAAAGATAATTAAGTATTTCATCTTATGGCTCTCCTCAACATGCCGTGAGATGTCGCTGTGACGCCGCACGACCCGCCCCCTTAGGAAGGAGGCGGGTTGCCGGCCAGAGCGACGTCGCAGGGCAGGTAAGTGCATGTGAAGCTGCCATAGCGATAATGTTCGCTACGGCAGCTATCACAAGATATCGCAGCTGCCACGGGGGTGGGGACTATCGCGCTTGGCATCGCAGCATCGGCTTGCGATGTCATAGTGTGCAAAGGGCCCCTTATACTTGGTTGCACAACCTTTAGCCAAAATAACTGCAAACAACCGCTTCCAGTAACCATCAATAAGTTTCTTACAATGCTCTCCTGGAATTTTAGACCATTCTTCTTTGGCAAACTGCTCCAGGTCCCTGAGATTTGAAGGGTGCCTTCTCCAAACTGCCATTTTGAGATCTCTCCACAGGTGTTCTATGGGATTCAGGTCTGGACTCATTGCTGGCCACTTTAGTAGTCTCCAGTGCTTTCTATCAAACCATTTTCTAGTGCTTTTTGAAGTGTTTTTTGGGTCATTGTCCTGCTGGAAGACCCATGACCTCTGAGGAAGACCCAGCTTTATCACACTGGGCCCTACATTATGCTGCAAAATTTGTTGGTAGTCTTCAGACTTCATAATGCCATGCACACGGTCAAGCAGTCCAGGGCCAGAGGCAGCAAAGCAACCCCAAAACATCAGGGAACCTACACCATGTTTGACTGTAAGGACCGTGTTTTTTTCTTTGAATGCATCTTTTTTTTCTTGTAAACTCTATGTTGATGGCTTTTCCCAAAAAGCTCTACTTTTGTCTCATCTGACCAGAGAACATTCTTCCAAAACCTTTTAGGCTTTCTCAGGTAAGTTTTGGCAAACTCCAGCCTGGCTTTTTTATGTCTCGGGGTAAGAAGTGGGGTCTTCCTGGGTATCCTACCATACAGTCCCTTTTCATTCAGACGCCGACGGATAGTATGTGTTGACACTGTTGTGCCCTCGGACTGCAGGGCTGCTTGAACTTGTTTGGATGTTAGTCAAGGTTCTTTATCCACCATCCGCACAATCTTGCGTTGAAATCTCTCGTCAATTTTTCTTTTCCTTCCACATTTAGGGAGGTTAGCCACAGTGCCATGGGCTTTAAACTTCTTGATGACACTGCACACCGTAGACACAGGAACTTTCAGGTCTTTGGAGATGGACTTGTAGCCTTGAGATGTCTCATGCTTCCTCACAATTTGGATTCTCAAGTCCTCAGACTGTTCTTTGGTCTTCTTTCTTTTCTCCATGCTCAATGTGGTACACACAAGGACACAGGACAGAGGTTGAGTCAACTTTAATCCATGTCAACTGGCTGCAAGTGTGATTTAGTTATTGCACCTGTTAGGTGCCACAGGTAAGTTACAAGTGCTGTTACAAATTAGAGAAGCATCACATGATTTTTCAAACAGTGGCAATACTTTTTTCCACCCCCTTTTTTATGTTTGATGTGGAATTATATCCATTTTTTTTTCATTGAAGACAAATTAAATGAAGATAATAATACCAAAGAATTTGTGATTGCAAACATTTTCAAGAAGAAATTGAGTATTATCTGACAGAATTGCAGGGATGCCAGCACTGTATTTTGCAAAGTGAATGGGCAAAATTGTCAGCCTCTAGATGTGCAAACCTGGAAGAAATATACCCCAAAATACCTGTAGCAGTAAACGCAGTGAAACATGGTCCTACAAAGTATTGACTGAGGGGGGCTGAATATTAATGCACATCAAAATTTTCAGATTTATAGTATTAAAATCTTTGTGATGGGAATGCTGGCTTGTCCCTGCTCGGTATTCAATTGATCACTGGGGTGCTCAAGATACTCGATAATTGATCGAGTATCCTGCTACTCAGGCGCCATGCTTGAGTCCCTGCACCATAGGTTTACCAACTTTTTTTCAGCCACTAAACACGTGTTGAATAGCAGAACAATCATGGTAATGCTGTAGCAATGTCGGCTACTGGCAATACTGTGATTGGGTCTATAAAAGATCAAGTGATGCCATGCTCAGCACACTTTACCCAGAAACAGTGTAAGGAAAGTTCTGCTAGAGAAGGGATAGTTTTTTATAGAATCACAGTACTTGATGGTGCAAAATTAAACCAACAGTCCTTTTCAGGGCTAATTTAAATAGATTATAGTCTGCAATTAAGCTGGTGTCACACTAAACGACAGCGACAACGACGTCGCTGTTACGTCACCATTTTCGGTGACGTAACAGCGACCTTGTAAGTCGCTGTTATGATCGCTGCTTAGCTGTCAAACACAGCAGAAGCAGCGATCATAAGGTCGCTGTGCTACATGTTCAGAGAGCAGGGAGCCGCGCTTAGCGCTGGCTCCTTGCTCTCCTGCAGCACACATCGGGTTAATTAACCCGATGTGTGCTGCAGCTACATGTCACAGTTCAGAGAGCAGGGAGCCGCGCTTAGCGCTGGCTCCTTGCTCTCCTGCAGCACACATCGGGTTAATTAACCCGATGTGTGCTGCAGCTACATGTCACAGTGCAGAGAGCAGGGAGCCGCGCACACTGCTTAGCGCTGGCTCCTTGCTCTCCTTGCTACAGTATACATCGGGTTAATTACCCGATGCATACTGCAGCCACATGTCACAGTGCAGGAGCCGGCACTGGCAGCAAGAGCGGAGGCTGGTAACCAGCGTAAACATCGGGTAACCAGGGAAAGGTCTTCCCTTGGTTACCCGATGTTTACGCTGGTTACAGCTTACCGCAGCTGCCAGTGCCGGCTCCTGATCGCTTCATTTCGTCGCTCTCTCGCTGTCACACACAGCGATGTGTGTGTCACAGCGGGAGAGTGACGACCAAAAAATGAAGCTGGACATTCAGCAACGACCGGCGACCTCACAGCAGGGGCCAGGTCGTTGCTGGATGTCACACACAGCGACAGCGACGGGACGTCGCTGCAACGTCACAGAAAATGGTGACGTAGCAGCGACGTCGTTGTCGTCGTCGTTATGTGTGACACCAGCTTAAGTCTAGGGTTAGCTTCTGGAGTAGAGATACTGTATTAGAGGCATAGAACAAACAGGAGAAAAAAACGAGTTATAATGCTCAAATACATATATTTTATTAACCATGAAAAAAACTATGAATAGGTACAGCAATCAAAGAAAATTTGTAGAAAGAATAAATACACAATACAGGGGAGATGAATAAAATGGCAATACAGGTCTGCACATATTATAAATAAGATGCTCTATAATTGTAAACAACCATAACCAATTTATAATTTAATATAATCAAAAGAGGCCAATACAAAGTTAAAACCTGACACAGTTGGAATAATCAAGGATTTAGCAAAATAGGTGCAAAAAAAGCAACAACTTACATTACCATTCCACTGCATACATCAGTATTATCAGATTGGAGAATGCAAGTTTACACCTACAAATACCATACCCATATAGTGGAAAAGTGTCAAGGCGTGCAGGCAGTCCGATGCGTGGGGGTGAAATCCCCCAAGGAAAGGAGGATCAGATAATCAGGTGTTTCAGACATTAGATAATACTTGCGTATGGTGAGAGCCCTCTCGCCATACTTGGAATGAGAACTGCCACGAACATTGAACTGAGTTGAGCTCACAACTTTTCCAAAGTTAAATGTTGCGGGCTCTCACTATACTTGGCGCAATAGCCCATGGGCACTGACTTGAAGTGAACCTATGCTCTAAACTTTCATACCTGCCCACAGTAGCTCACACTCTACTGCACAACTCACTGCAGGGACATGGGGTGACTTCATGAGGTCATCTCAGTTCACTGCAATGCTTCTCGCACAGCATATTGTGTGAATTGCAGTGACAGCTCTCTCTGCCAATGAGAAATGACCTGTTCTATCTGTGAGTCTTGGAACGTCGTGGGACCCCTATTGGATTACGCTGGACCTTGGATTGGAGTGTTTGCAAAGAAATAAATTGGTGAATGAGGGTGTCCTTCGTCTTTATTTTTTAATAATTTTCTCTTTTTATGTATTTCAGATTTGCTTTTGAAGAACATCATGGGATCAGGGCTTAATGCCAGCTGGCAATGCACAACTGGCATTAACCCCATATCTTACCCCATTTGCCATCTTATCAGGGCAATGGGAAAAACTGAGTACAGAGGCAAATTTGGCGTATAAAATAGATGCACCACCTCTGGGGTGACTGCAGGCTGCTATTTTTAAGCTGGGATGGACCAAAATACCATGGCCCTTCTCACCCCAAAAATATCCGTCTCCAGTTGTCTGCTGTCCCTTGGCTGTTTTTTTTAAAATGGGGAGACCCTACACCATTATTTTTTCAAATAATTAAAAAATCATCTTTTGATTTCCTCTATTTTTCAAAATCAGCTAAGGAACAGTTGAGGGTTGCAGCCTGCAGTTGCTGCTGTACTTGTACTGGTTATGAAAATTGGGGGGAACCCCACATTTTCATTTTCTAAAATTATTTATTAACTCTGCTAAATAGCTGCAAATGCCATCTATCTATTATTATTATTATTATTATATCTAACATTTATTTATAGGTTTTCTGGCTTTGCACATCTTTTACACATAAAAAAAATATTAATTTGGTATCAAACATTTTTTTTCCGGTACCGGTCACACGGATAACACATAGACGTGTCACATGAACATATAGACAGCACACGGATGTCACATGGATGACACACGAATGACACACGAATGACACACAGACACATGGACGTCCAAAACGGACCGAACAACATTTGATTTTTTACGCAACTGTGTGAAGGGGTCCTTAAAGGTACTGGTGCTAAAATATATACTCCAAATTCCGGCACCAAATCTGCATCTCCTAGCAAAAAAATACACCAAAAACTGCATCAAAACATACGTTTTGATGTGATTTTTTTGCCAGGGGATGCAGATTTGTCGCAGGAATTTGGTGTAAACATTTTAGTGAAGACAAAAGGGTGAATAATCCAGCTTCCGGTAAACTTATTCAGATATAATCCATAATTTTAGTGGATTTCTTTAAAAATACAATTTCTGATTCTCATATACATATTAGAAAGAACCCCATAGATGGAAAGATAAACACCAGACGTGTTTCGATCAAAGTTGATCTTGGAATTGGAGAATGTGTGAGTGAAAAACACAAGGTGGTTTAAAAAGTATAGGTCATTTCATTGAATCTTACCAGGTGTGTTTAATCACCATTAAAAATTTCATTAAAAACAGATAAAAAAACAAGATTAAACAACATGGATCAAAGTTACACAGCTAAAATATTTAATATAATAATTAATAAACAAGCATTATCAAAGTTGCACAGCAGGAATCCAATATATAAAGCTGAATGTGTGTATGTATGTATGTATGTATGTATGTATGTATGTGTGTGTGTGTGTGTGTGTGTGTGTGTGTGTGTGTGTGTGTATGTCCGGGATTGGTATCTGCACTGTCGCAGCTACAGCCACAAAATTTTGCACACTCACACGTCTGGACCCAGAGAGCATCATAGGATATGTTGTGAGGTGAAATTTTAACCCCGCGCATTCCAATTTACCAATCAATTTTGCCCCTATCTACATAATGGGGCAAAAGTGAAACAAAAAGGGTATCTGCACCGTCACATTTACAATCACGAAATTTTGCACAGACGCCTCATGTGACCCAGGGAACGTCGTATACTATGTTTTGACAGGAAAATTTAACCCCGCGCTTTACAGATGCTCTACAAAAAACATGCCTCTATTAAAGTAAATGGAGCCTGGAACTACAGGTTATTAGTAGGAGAACAAAAGACATTCATAATATAACAAGCTTATATGTGAGGTAAAAAGATGTCGGTGGGGAGACGGATAGAGAGAGACAGACAGAGAGACAGACATAGACAGACAGAGAGACAGACAGGGAAAGAGACAGAGAGAGATGTGGCGCTCTGGACAATCCAGGTCGTCACAGGTACTACAACAACACACCCCACACCCCGGCTAGGCACAACGAAGTCAAACAAAAATCCTTGTTGCCTCCCTCCAGGGGCTGATGTCCACACCAGGGGGTGGAGCCAGGCGGTTGGCCCCACCCGCCGAGGAGTTCACAGTCCTGGAGGCAGGAAAAGGAAGTGGAGTGTAGTTTGGAGTTTGAGGAGTGAAGAAGGGAAGTGGTAGTAGAGGAGTCTGACCGTGTCCGGGTGCGTGGCCCGGGCACCTACAGCAAGGTTGGCAGACGGTGGTGACCGTCTGCAGGCGAGGCAGATTGACGTGAACCGTAAGGACCGGGGACAGGCGGTGGCCCGCTGGTACCGGATCGGAAAGCGAAGAGAAGCCAGCACCATTCGGCAGGGCCTACGGACCCCGACCAGGCTAGGAGTCGCCGTAAAACCGGTCAAATCCGTTAGCGAAGGGAACCTCCGGGGTTTCCCAGCAGTCAAGACCTGATTGAAGGCAAAAGCTCAAACCGTGAAGGGAAACACAGTCACCGCCAAGGCTACAGTTCCCAGGGCCAGAGCCTGCGGGCAAAAGGGGCTCCCTCAGCATCCATCCAAGCTGGGGAGCGGGTTACCGGTGGGAAGCCACCAGAACCGAGAACACAACACAGGTGCAGGGAAAGGCAGTCACCACCAACCTACCGGGAGAAGAACAACTGCAGCTATCTGTGGGACCCATCCATCCAGCCGTTTGTTTTACCGGAGACTTTGTGTTCATCATTGGCTGAGTGACTACCACTGTGCCGGGCTGCCCCCACGACCCTGCACCTCACCAGGCCCCGTAACCCACCTGCCATCCCTCCCCTCACCGAGCCCCGGGACAACCAACCCCCCTACCCACGGAGGGGAAAAACAACATCCAAGCTGCTCCCTGTCATCGCTCCCGGGATCCCCGTCCAGAGCAGCGGTGGTGTCACAACCTCACCATAACCGTGGGTGGCGTCACGGACTAAAATCCCCAAACCAAATCCCCCCCTTTCACTCACGGGCGAGGAGCGCCGTTCGAGTCCCCGGGATCCGGCCCACCGCTCGAGCCACCGAGCGAGCGAGTAGCAGCAGCAGCCGGACCCGAGCAGTGGGTGAGCGCAGCGTCCCCTCCTCCGCCCGCGACAACTTGGCGTCACGAACAGGATCTTACCGCTCTGCTGTCTGGTAGAGGTGCGCCTTGTGACCGCTGGAGGGGTCCGGCCGAAAATTTTGAGAAGCCGCCATCTTGGGCACAAAAAATCCCCGCTCGAGTGTCTTCCCGAGCAGTGGAGGCGCGAAAGCCGAAACCCGGCCCCTGAAGAGGAGGAGCCGGAAAAAGACTAAGGGGGACAGAAACAAGATGTCTGCGCCGACGGAGCCACTGGAGGAGCGGCGGTCGCAGCCGCAGTGGCACCCGTGCATGGGAATGGGCCCGCCCAGGTCCCGGCCGCATTGGCGGGAGGCGCCATGGCCCCAGCTCTCGCTCAGGTGATGCCGTTCTCCTTGCCCTATGTCCCCGGAGCTACCTTGCTGCCGCAGTACGATGGGAAACCTGACGCGTTGCAGGTCTTCCGGAAAAAGCTTAGCCCGCTACTAGAACTGTACCCCCTAACTGATAAGCAACGTGCAGCGGTAGTGCTGGGGCAGCTAACCAGCGCGGCTGAGCAGGAGGCGGAGACCTGGGCCGAGGGGGACCGGTCCTCTGTAGCCACCATCTTTGAGAAGCTACAGACTGCCTTCGAGACTCGCACCGAAGCCGAGCTGCGGATTCAGTTTTATCAATGTCGGCAACGGCCCGCGGATAGCATTCGGGACTATGCCTTGCGTCTGCAAACCGCCCTCCGCACACTGAAGCGGGTAGACACCATCAACGAGGCGGACAGCAACAAAATGCTAGTGGAGCAGTTTGTACAGGGGATGAGGTCCTCGGAGGACCGCAAACAACTCCAGCTGTGGGCCCTGGAACACCCTGATGTGGGTTTTGCCGTGTTAAAGGAACGGGCCATTAAAGCTCTGCAGCATCAGAAGTCCCTGAGGCAGCCCCATGGCCAGCTGAGACAGCCCCCGTCATGGTGGCCCCTGCCCTCCCAACACCTCCGGTACCTGCAGCCCCAAGCGGAATGATGGAGGAACTGGCTGCCCAAGTCCGCCGCATGAATGGGGACCTCGCCAAGATCCTCGCCGCACTACAGCCTCCGACCAGGTCCCAGTCCCCGGGGAAGATGCAGCTCGCCGACAGCCCCGAGGACGTCCCCTGGATGCAGCGGTGGAGGGCCAATGACTCACGGTATGGACCTCCGATTTGTTACAGGTGCAGCAAGCCTGGCCACTACTCCTGACGGTGTCCGTTAAACGAGCAACCCCTGGGGCCACGGGCCGATCCTCAGGAGTAGAACCCAGTGGCCCCCCGACCGGTACATCGGAGCCCAGCCCATCATCCCCCTGGCACTGGTTGGCATCCCGCTGATGGCTCTTCTGGACACTGGATCGCAGGTAACCACAATACCATACACACTGTATCAGCTGTATTGGGGAAAGGACGAACTAGCCCCCCCAGATGCCAGTATGACTCTAATTGCCGCTGATGGACTCCCATTGACCTAAGTAGGGTACAAACAAGTGGCCATGACTGTGGGACGAGCTGAACTGCAACACCAGGGTTTGATTCTGATAATGAATGAACCCTGTGATCATAACCCGAAGGTAGTGCTAGGTACTAATGTGATGGAGCACTGTATGAGTGACGTGCTGACCCTACTGCAGCAGCTGGCTGCCATGGCGGTGGGGAGCCGACAGAGAGCTGTGCAGTGTGAGATCCGGGCCCTGATGTATCGCCACCATGTGAATTCAACAGGGGGAGAGATTGGAGGAGTGAGAGTGATGGATGCGGCCCCTTTGATTGTGCCTCCCAGGAGCGAGATGATGATTTGGTGTAGGGGAGCGATAGGTCCCCAAGGGCGAGACTACCCCGCCATGATAGAGCCCATATCCTCCGAATACTGGCCCACAGTAATGGCCGCCCGAGGGGTGGTAGACGTCAAGAAAGGGAGAGTGCCCGTACGAGTGTTGAACTGTGGGGAGGAAGAGGTTAGGCTCCCTCGGTATGCTACCCTTGCCAAATTGCTCACTCTAGATCCCCACACCATCCATCTCGATCTCCCCGCCTACTTCCAGTTCTCCCCCATCCCTGGGGGAGTTAGACGAGTGGTGTCGAGAGCTACACATCGGCACTGAGGATACCCCCCCACACCACAAGGAAGGGGTATACCGGGTGGTACAGGAGTATGAGTGAGTTTTTAGCAAACACCCTCTAGATTTTGGGCAGATTAAAGGGGTCCAACACCACATCCCTACCGGTGCACACCCCCCCTATTAAAGAGAGATACAGGCCTATTCCTCCCTCACACTACCAATGCGCCAAAGACATGTTGAGGAACATGAAGGAGGCGGGGGTTATTAGGGACAGCTGTAGTCCCTGGGCCGCCCCGTTGGTGCTGGTTAAGAAGAAGGATGGCACCATGCGGATGTGTGTGGATTATCGGAAGATTAACCAGATAACGCATAAGGGTGCTTCATCACGGCCTGAATCTGGGCATCACTGCAGACCATTTCCTGGTCTGTACTCACTGTAGCTTGGCAGCAGATCTCTTATTCCCAGGCTATAGTGTTACTGAACAGCTCTGCAGACTCAGCCATCTCTGTTCCATCATACTGTGCAGGGCGGATGGAGACTTCAGAGCTGGGAAAAAGCAAGTGTGATTGGGATAACAACTCCAAGGACTGGTTTTTTTTGGATGCGGTAGTTGAGGTGGAGGAGAGGGCACTTGTTGGAGCACTTGATATCCATTCAAGCATGTTCTTTTTTGGGGCATCATCTACCTTTGTTCCAGTTGTTTGTGTCTGTAAAAAAGGGAGCACATCGGATTGTCCACAGAAAGTAGTAGACATATTACTTTTGTAGGAAGATGGCCTATCTTGAGCAGATGTTAATGGAGCTTTGCCACCTTCCCCACAGACACAAACTTGTTTTCCTTTTCCAACATGCCTGTTCCCCTTTCCACCAGCATCTGTCATTTTACCACTCATTTTGATTGCGACAAGATTGTCCACTTAAAATGTGGTAGTAAAAATTGAGAGGTAGTGTAGATTGCAGAGGTAGTCTAGCTTTATTGACAGCAGCAGAAACAACAATGACTATCCCTGACAATGAAACTATGGCCCTTAAACTGGCAGCACAGTTTGCTTTAAAATAGCTTAGTAAAAAGGTGCAATGCTTGAGGGTGCAATGCAGAGGTGCTGGAAATTGCTTGGCACCAGTGGGACACTAATGAAGTCCAACTGCCACTTTTTGGATGCCACTAAGCTTCCTCAGTGTTTGCTATTATAATAGCTTAGTAACAATGAGCTTGTGGGTGCAATGCAGAAGTGCTAAAAATTGCATGGCACGAGTGGGACACTAATGAAGTCCAACTGCCACTTTTTGGATGCCACTAATTTTCCTCAGTGTTTGCTATTATAATGACTTAGTAAGAATGAGCTTGAGGGTGCAATGCAGAGGTGCTGGAAATTGCTTGGCACCGGTGGGACACTAATGAAGTCCAACTGCCACTTTTTTGATGCCACTAAGTTTTTTCAGTGTTTGCTATTATAATAGTTTAGTAAAAATGAGCTTGAGGGTGCAATGCAGAGGTGCTGTAAATTGCTTGGCACCAGTAGGACACTAATGAAGTCCAAATGATACTTTTTTAAAGCCACTAAGTTTCATCAGTGTTTCCTATTATAATGGCTTCGTAACAAAAAGCTTGAGGGTGCAATGCATGGGGGCTGGAAATTGCTGGGCACCAGTGGGACACTAATGAAGTCCAAATGCCACTTTTTGGATGCCACTAAGTTTCCTCAGTGTTTGCTATTATAATAGCTTAGTAAAAATGAGCTGGAGGGTGTAATACAGAGGTGCTGAAAATTGCTTAGCACCAGTGTGACACTAATGAAGTCCAAATGCCACTTTTTGGATGCCACTAATTTTGCTCACTGTTTGCTATTATAATAGCTTAGTAAAAATGAGCTTGAGGGTGCAATGCAGAGGTGCTGGAAATTGCTGGGCACCAGTGGGACACTAATGAAGTCCAACTGTCACTTTTTGGATGCCACTAAGTTTCCTCAGTGTTTGCTATTATAACGGCTTTGTAACAATGAGCTTGAGGGTGCAATGCACAGGTGCTGGAAATTGCTTGGCACCAGTGGGACACTAATAAAGTCCAACTGCCACTTTTTGGATGCCACTAAGTTTCCTTAGTGTTTGCTATTATAATAGCTTAGTAAAAATGAGCTTGAGGGTGCAATGCAGAGGTGCTGGAAATTGCTTAGCACCAGGGTGACACTAATAAAGTCCAACTGCAACTTTTTGGATGCCACTAAGCTTCCTCAGTGTTTGCTATTATAATAGCTTAGTAAAAATGAGCTTGAGGGTGCAATGCAGAGGTGCTGGAAATTGCTTGGCACCAGTGGGACACTAATGACGTCCAACTGCCACTTTTTGGATGCCACTAAGTTTCCTCAGTGTTTGGTATTATAATAGCTTAGTAAAAATCAGCTTGAGGGTGCAATGCAGAGGTGCTGGAAATTGCTTGGCACCAATGGGACACTAATGAAGTACAACTGCTACTTTTTAGATGCCACTAAGTTTCCTCAGTGTTTGCTATTATAATGGCTTAGTAACAATGAAATTGAGGGTGCAATGCAGAAGTGCTGGAAATTGCTTAGCACCAGTGGGACACTAATGAAGTCCAACAGCCTTGTTTTGGATGCCACTAAGTTTCCTTAGTGTTTGCTATTATAATAGCTTAGTAAAAATGAGCTTGAGGGTGCAATGCAGAGGTGCTGGAAATTGCTTGGCACCAGTGGGACACTAATGAAGTCCAACTGCCACTTTTTGGATACCACTAGGTTTTCTCAGTGTTTTTAATATTATAATAGCTTAGTAAAAATGAGCTTGAGGGTGCAATGCAGAGGTGCTGGAAGTTACTTGGCACCAGTGGGACACTAATGAAGTCCAACTGCCACTTTTTCTATGCCACAAAGTTTCCTCAGTGTTTGCTATTATAATGGCTTAGAACCAATGAGCTTGAGGGTGCAATGCAGAGGTGCTGGAAATTGCTTGGCACCAGTGGGACACTAATGAAGTCCAACTGCCACTTTTTCTATGCCACTAAGTTTCCTCAGTGTTTGCTATTTTAATAACTTAGTAACAATGAGCTTGAGGGTGCAATGCAGAGGTGCTGGAAATTGCTTGGCACCAGTGGAACACTAATGAAGTTGAACTGCCACTTTTTGGATGCCAGAAAGTTTCCTCACTGTTTACTATTATAATAGCTTAGTAAAAATATGCTTGAGGGTGCAATGAAGAGGTGCAGGAAATTGCTTGGCACCAGTGGAACACTAATGAAGTCCAACTGCCACTTTTTGGATGCCACTAAGTTTCCTCAGTGTTTGCTATTATAACAGATTAGTAAAAATAAGCTTGAGAGTGCAATGCAGAGGTGCAGGAAATTGCTTGGCACCAGTGGGACACTAATGAAGTCCAACTGCCACTTTTTGGATGCCACTAAATTTACCCAGTGTTTGCTATTATAATGGCTTAGTAACAATGAGATTGAGGGTGAAATGCAGAGGTGCTGGAAATTGCTTGGCACAAGTGCGACACTAATGAAGTCCAACTGCCACTTTTTGGATGCCACTAAGTTTCCTCAGTGTTTGCTATTATAATGGCTTAGTAACAATGAGATTGAGGGTGAAATGCAGAGGTGATGGAAATTGCTTGGCACCAGTGGAAACTATTGAAGTACAACTGCCACTTTTTGGATGCCACTAAGTTTCCTTAGTGTTTGCTATTATAATAGCTTAGTAACAATGAAATTGAGGGTGCAATGCAGAAGTGCTGGAAATTGCTTGGCACCAGTGGGACACTAATGAAGTCCAACTGCAACTTTTTGGATGCCACTAAATTTCCCTAGTGTTTGCTATTATAATAGCTAAGTAAAAATGAGCTTGAGGGTGCAATGCAGAGGTGCTGTAAATTGCTTGGCACCAGTAGGACACTAATGAAGTCCAAATGATACTTTTTTAAAGCCACTAAGTTTCATCAGTGTTTCCTATTATAATGGCTTCGTAACAAAAAGCTTGAGGGTGCAATGCATGGGGGCTGGAAATTGCTGGGCACCAGTGGGACACTAATGAAGTCCAAATGCCACTTTTTGGATGCCACTAAGTTTCCTCAGTGTTTGCTATTATAATAGATTAGTAAAAATGAGCTGGAGGGTGTAATACAGAGGTGCTGAAAATTGCTTAGCACCAGTGTGACACTAATGAAGTCCAAATGCCACCTTTTGGATGCCACTAATTTTGCTCAGTGTTTGCTATTATAATAGCTTAGTAAAAATGAGCTTGAAGGTGCAATGCAGAGGTGCTGGAAATTGCTGGGCACCAGTGGGACACTAATGAAGTCCAACTGTCACTTTTTGGATGCCACTAAGTTTCCTCAGTGTTTGCTATTATAACGGCTTAGTAACAATGAGCTTGAGGGTGCAATGCAGAGGTGCAGGAAATTGCTTGGCACCAGTGGGACACTAATGAAGTCCAACTGCAACTTTTTGGATGCCACTAAGTTTCCTCAGTGTTTGCTATTAGAATAGCTTAGTAAAAATCAGCTTGAGGGTGCAATGCAGAGGTGCTGGAAATTGCTTGGCACCAATGGGACACTAATGAAGTACAACTGCTACTTTTTAGATGCCACTAAGTTTCCTCAGTGTTTGCTATTATAATGGCTTAGTAACAATGAAATTGAGGGTGCAATGCAGAAGTGCTGGAAATTGCTTAGCACCAGTGGGACACTAATTAAGTCCAACAGCCTTTTTTTGGATGACACTAAGTTTCCTTAGTGTTTGCTATTATAATAGCTTAGTAAAAATGAGCTTGAGGGTGCAATGCAGAGGTGCTGGAAATTGCTTGGCACCAGTGGGCACTACTGAAGTCCAACTGCCACTTTTTGGATGCCACTAAGTTTCCTCAGTGTTTGCTATTATAATAGCTTAGTAAAAATGAGCTTGAGGGTGCAATGCAGAAGTGCAGGAAATTGCTTGGCACCAGTGGGACACTAATGAAGTCCAACTGCCACTTTTTGGATACCACTAGGTTTTCTCAGTGATTTTGATATTGTAATAGCTTAGTAAAAATGAGCTTGAGGGTGCAATGCAGAGGTGCTGGAAGGTGCTTGGCACCAGTGGAACACTAATGAAGTCCAACTGCCACTTTTTCTATGCCACAAAGTTTCCTCAGTGTTTGCTATTATAATGGCTTAGAATCAATGAGCTTGAGGGTGCAATGCAGAGGTGCTGGAAATTGCTTGGCACCACTGGGACACTAATGAAGTCCAACTGCCACTTTTTCTATGCCACTAAGTTTCCTCAGTGTTTGCTATTTTAATAACTTAGTAACAATGAGCTTGAGGGTGCAATGCAGAGGTGCTGGAAATTGCTTGGCACCAGTGGAACACTAATGAAGTTGAACTGCCACTTTTTGGATGCCAGTAAGTTTCCTCAGTGTTTACTATTATAATAGCTTAGTAAAAATATGCTTGAGGGTGCAATGCAGAGGTGCAGGAAATTGCTTGGCACCAGTGGGACACTAATGAAGTCCAACTGCCACTTTTTGGATGCCACTAAGTTTCCTCAGTGTTTGCTATTATTATGGCTTAGTAACAATGAGATTGAGGGTGAAATGCAGAGGTGCTGGAAATTGCTTGGCACCAGTGGGACACTATTGAAGTACAACTGCCACTTTTTGGATGCCGCTAAGCTTCATTAGTGTTTGCTATTATAATAGCTTAGTAACAATGAAATTGAGGGTGCAATGCAGAAGTGCTGGAAAATGCTTGGCACAAGTGGGACACTAATGAAGTCCAGATGCCACTTTTTAGATGCCACTAAGTTTCCTCAGTGTTTGCTATTATAATAGCTTAGTAAAGATGAGCTTGAGGGTGCAATGCAGAGTTGCAGGAAATTGCTTGGCACCAGTGGGACACTAATGAAGTCCAACTGCCACTTTTTGGATGCCACTAAATTTCCCTAGTGTTTGCTATTATAATAGCTTAGTAAAAATGAGCTTGAGGGTGCAATGCAGAAGTGCAGGAAATTGCTTGGCACCAGTGGGACACTAATGAAGTCCAAATGCCACTTTTTAGATGCCACTAAGTTTCCTCAGTGTTTGCTATTATAATAGCTTAGTAAAGATGAGCTTGAGGGTGCAATGCAGAGTTGCAGGAAATTGCTTGGCACCAGTGGGACACTAATGAAGTCCATCTGCCACTTTTTGGATGCCACTAGGTTTCCTCAGTGTTTGCTATTATAATAGCTTAGTAAAAATGAGCTTAAGGGTGCAATGCAGAGGTGCTGGAAATTGCTTGGCACCAGTGGGACACTAATGAAGTCCAACTGCCACTTTTTCTATGCCACTAAGTTTCCTCAGTGTTTGCTATTATAATAGCTTAGTAAAAATGAGCTTGAGGGTGCAATGCAGAGGTGCTGGAAATTGCTTGGCACCAGTGGGACACTAATAGATACCAACTGCCACTTTTTGGATGCCACTAAGTTTCCTTAGTGTTTGCTATTATAATAGCTTAGTAAAAATATGCTTGAGGGTGCAATGCAGAGGTGCAGGAAATTGCTTGGCACCAGTGGGACACTAATAGATACCAACTGCCACTTTTTGGATGCCACTAATAGAGATGAGCGAACCGGTCCCGGTTCGGCTCGAGGTCGGTTCGCCGAACGGAGGTCCCAAAGGTGATAAACAACTCACAACACAACACAAACACATGGGAAAGTGACAAGGACATATACTCATGCGAAAACAAAAGAGCTGGACAAGGAAAAGAGGAGGACACACAGATATATGAGTATATGCAAGAAAACAACGATTCCATTATTGTGCAACTTGAGCCCTGCTTATTTTAGGCTTCCAATCTGGATAAATTGCCTGAGCTCGCCACGTACGCCTTGGGGATCTTGTCGTGTCCTGCAGCCAGCGTTCTCTCGGAACCTGTCTTTAGTGCTGCTGGGGGTCTGCTGGCAGATAAGCACATGTGTCTGTCCACTGACACTGTGGACATGGCTCTCAGAGGACTTTTCTTCCCCTGGGTCAGCCAGGGGAGGCGAAAGGCACGCGTATTTTTGAGAGTGCTTCATGCAAAGCATCTTTTTCATTTTGAAAAGGGGCATCAACTGATGTCAGTCAAGTGGGGTGTGTGTGGCCCAATTAGTGGCAACGAGGGAGACTGTGGTTGGAGTCCCCTCGCTTTGTTTCTAAAAGAACCAAAATGAACAAATCATGGCTCTCAGAGGACTTTTCTTCCCCTGGTTGAGCCAGGGGACGGGAAAGGCACGCGTATTTTTGAGAGTGCTTCATGCAAAGCATCTTTTTCATTTTGAAAAGGGGAATCAACTGATGCCAGTCAAGTGGGGTGTGTGTGGCCCAATTAGTGGCAACGAGGGAGACTGTGGTTGGAGTCCCCTCGCTGTGTTTCTAAAAGAACCAAGATGAACAAGTCATGGCTCTCAGAGGACTTTTCTTCCCCTGGGTCAGCCAGGGGACGGGAAAGGCACGCGTATTTTTGAGAGTGCTTCATGCAAAGCATCTTTTTCTTTTTCAAAAGTGGGCTCAACCGATGCCAGTCAAGTGGGGTGTGTGTGGCCCAGTTAGTGGAAACGAGGGAGACTGTGGTTGGAGTCCCCTCGCTGTGTTTCTAAAAGAACCAAGATGAACAAGTCATGGCTCTCAGAGGACTTTTCTTCCCCTGGGTCAGCCAGGGGACGGGAAAGGCACGCGTATTTTTGAGAGTGCTTCATGCAAAGCATCTTTTTCTTTTTCAAAAGGGGGCTCAACCGATGCCAGTCAAGTGGGGTGTGTGTGGCCCAGTTAGTGGAAACGAGGGAGACTGTGGTTGGAGTCCCCTCGCTGTGTTTCTAAAAGAACCAAGATGAACAAGTCATGGCTCTCAGAGGACTTTTCTTCCCCTGGGTCAGCCAGGGGACGGGAAAGGCACGCGTATTTTTGAGAGTGCTTCATGCAAAGCATCTTTTTCTTTTTCAAAAGGGGGCTCAACCGATGCCAGTCAAGTGGGGTGTGTGTGGCCCAGTTAGTGGAAACGAGGGAGACTGTGGTTGGAGTCCCCTCGCTGTGTTTCTAAAAGAACCAAGATGAACAAGTCATGGCTCTCAGAGGACTTTTCTTCCCCTGGGTCAGCCAGGGGACGGGAAAGGCACGCGTATTTTTGAGAGTGCTTCATGCAAAGCATCTTTTTCTTTTTCAAAAGGGGGCTTAACCGATGCCAGTCAAGTGGGGTGTGTGTGGCCCAGTTAGTGGAAACGAGGTTGACTGTGGTTGGAGTCCCCTCGCTGTGTTTCTAAAAGAACCAAGATGAACAAGTCATGGCTCTCAGAGGACTTTTCTTCCCCTGGGTAAGCCAGGGGACGGGAAAGGCACGCGTATTTTTGAGAGTGCTTCATGCAAAGCATCTTTTTCTTTTTCAAAAGGGGGCTCAACCGATGCCAGTCAAGTGGGGTGTGTGTGGCCCAGTTAGTGGAAACGAGGGAGACTGTGGTTGGAGTCCCCTCGCTGTGTTTCTAAAAGAACCAAGATGAACAAGTCATGGCTCTCAGAGGACTTTTCTTCCCCTGAGTCAGCCAGGGGACGGGAAAGGCACGCGTATTTTTGAGAGTGCTTCATGCAAAGCATCTTTTTCTTTTTCAAAAGGGGGCTCAACCGATGCCAGTCAAGTGGGGTGTGTGTGGCCCAGTTAGTGGAAACGAGGGAGACTGTGGTTGGAGTCCCCTCGCTGTGTTTCTAAAAGAACCAAGATGAACAAGTCATGGCTCTCAGAGGATTTTTCTTCCCCTGGGTCAGCCAGGGGATGGGAAAGGCACGCGTATTTTTGAGAGTGCTTCATGCAAAGCATCTTTTTCTTTTTCAAAAGGGGGCTCAACCGATGCCAGTCAAGTGGGGTGTGTGTGGCCCAGTTAGTGGAAACGAGGGAGACTGTGGTTGGAGTCCCCTCGCTGTGTTTCTAAAAGAACCAAGATGAACAAGTTATGGCTCTCAGAGGATTTTTCTTCCCCTGGGTCAGCCAGGGGACGGGAAAGGCACGCGTATTTTTGAGAGTGCTTCATGCAAAGCATCTTTTTCATCTTGAAAATTGGGTCAACTGATGCCAGTCAAGTGGGGTGTGTGTGGCCCAGTTAGTGGAAACGAGGGAGACTGTGGTTGGAGTCCCCTTCGCTGTGTTTCTAAAAGAACCAAGATGAACAAGTCATGGCTCTCAGAGGACTTTTTTTCCCCTGGGTCAGCCAGGGGACGGGAAAGGCACGCGTATTTTTGAGAGTGCTTCATGCAAAGCATCTTTTTCTTTTTCAAAAGGGGGCTCAACCGATGCCAGTCAAGTGGGGTCTGTGTGGCCCAGTTAGTGGAAACGAGGGAGACTGTGGTTGGAGTCCCCTCGCTGTGTTTCTAAAAGAACCAAGATGAACAAGTCATGGCTCTCAGAAGACTTTTCTTCCCCTGGGTCAGCCAGGGGACGGGAAAGGCACGCGTATTTTTGAGAGTGCTTCATGCAAAGCATCTTTTTCTTTTTCAAAAGGGGGCTCAACCGATGCCAGTCAAGTGGGGTGTGTGTGGCCCAATTTTTGGAAACAAGGGAGACTGTGGTTGGAGTCCCCTTACTGTGTTTTACATGCTTTTAGAACGGCATGACATGGCTTAGAGGTTGACTTTCAGCATCTGGAAACTGTTGGCTACCAAAATGCTGCCTTTCCAACCTTTTTCACCGAGGATTTTCGAGACCTTATGCCCATCGCAGTGCCCCAAGAGCCGATGCCCAGGCGCCACTCCTTCTCCAACAAAGGCGTGCACGCGCTACACCAGCATGTCGCACTAAACATCACTGATTCCTTGAGAAACTCTGTGTGACAGGGTGCATTTCACCACAGATAATTGGCCCAGTAAGCATGGACAGGGGCGTTACATGTCGCTGACTGGGCAATGGGTTACTGTGGGGAGAGATGGAGAAGGGTCTGCTGTACAAGTCTTGCCGTCCCCACGAGTTGTTTCAATCCTTCTTCTGTATGTAGAAGTTAATACACTGCTTCTGCCTCTTCAACCTCGTGTGGGTCCTCCACCTTGGCGCAAACCCTGTGTGGTCAGGCCACCCTTCCTTGTAACTGCGCACAAGGAATACCACACACCTCCTTACTATGCTGGCAGCAGAGCTCAATGCCATCAGGCGGTCAAAGGTTTACTTTGAAATGTATGGGAAATGTGAGTCACACCGCTGAGAAGTTGTGGACGGTTAGCTCTGGAGACCGAGTTTCATCAATGGTTGTCTCCACTCAACCAGCAGCCAGGGAAGGCCGGGTGCGACAATGATGCAAACATGGGTGCGGCCCTTCGCTGTGACAATGTGACACACGTGCCTTGTGTGGTTCACGTGTTGAACCTGGTTGTCCAGCAATTTTTAAAGCACTATCCTGGCCTACATGGCCTTCTGCAGAGAGCACGGTGTAACGCCTTCCTTGATCCACACACTCAGATGGGCTGTAAATGATAGGCTAGAGGGAAGCCACTCACCAAGCAGGACCCCTAGAACCCTGAAACCCTTTAACCCCTATACAGGGATTAGGAATTACACAGGGCCCAAGGTGATTAATACCTGTGGAAGGCTGCAGTTCCAGATTATAGTAGTCAGGCAGGGTCAAAACATTAATTGAGGAACAGGAACAGAATGAGACGGCCAGGACTTAATCAGAAAACAAGCAGAGGTGAAATGCAGATCGGCCAACAAGGTACATAAACAGCAAGCAGGAAAAGTAGTCAGGTAACAAGCACACAAAATCATAAAACTGAACTGGGGGTAAAATTAACCAGAGGTTCATAGCTATGTCTGGCAGTGGTCTGCAGACAGGATGGGCATAAAAAAGGGTGTGGTGTCTTCCCATTGGTTGTAGCTGAATGATGGCATTTCATCTGTGAGATACCCACCAGCTACATTCAGCCAGAGATTCTGCATCTGTCAAGGTAATGCAGCCCAGTGGGTGAGCATAACCTGCGTCCACCTGCGCCGCTGGCATCGACTCCTCTCCCATCATCAGCACTATGCATGAAAGGAACACGTTGTCACCTGGCGACCGGAGTACAAATTGACGGAGCGTACTCCGTTGGTGACTTAACAGCCGTGTGCGGCAATGATGCAAACCTGGCTGCGGGCCATCGTCAGGGCAATGTGACACACGTGCCTTGTATGGCTCACGTGTTGAACCTAATTCTCCAGCAATTTTTAAAACACCATCCCGGCCTACATGGCCTTGTGCAGCGGGCACGCTCGCTATGTGCTCACTTCCATCGTGCGCACACAGCAGCTCAACAACTTTCGTCGCTACAGAAGTCTTTAGGTCTGGTGGTTAAACGCCTGAAATGCGATGTGCCGACACGCAGGAATTTGAATCTGCACATGTTGCAGCGTTTGTGGCAGCACCGCCGAACCCTGCTGCAATACGTTATGACATATAGCCTGGGATAACTTGATCCAGAGGTGGTGCAGATCACGCTGCTGGAGTGGTGTCAGATCAAGGACCTATGCACCCTGCTACACATTTTTCAAATGTCGACGAAGATGTTTAGCACTGGCAATGTCATTCTCAGCGTGACAATTCTGGTCATCTACATGATGGAGCACACTGTAATTATTATTCGGAGTCAGGTGTTGGGACAAGAGGAAGGGGAGGAAGTACAGGAGGAGTCATATGCGGAAGGGATAACAAGATCTACGAGGTCCAGATGGTCAGCGGCACCTATGTGGCAGTCATGGTGAGGGAGAGGGATTAACAAGGGCGCATAGTATCAGCAAAAAGTGTTGAGGAAGGTGCAGGAGCCCATGAAGAAATGGAGGACGAACTGGCGATGGGCATGGAAGACTCAGCAGATGAGTGAGAGCTTGCTCACATTTCGGTTGTGCGAGGTTGTGGGGAGAGGGCAGAGGAAGGAGGCACGATTCTCACCTCTCTGCCACCAACACACCAAGGACTTGGTCCTCCTGGATGCACAAGACACATGAGCGCCTTCTTGCTGCACTACCTACAACATGACCCTCGGATTGTACGAATTCAAAGTAATCCAGAATACTGGGTTGCCACACTGTTAGATCCCCGGTACAAGACAAAATTTGGCGAAATAATTCCTGCCATAGAAATGGACGCACGTATACAGGAGTATCTGCAGAATGTGGTACGCAATCTTAGATCTGCTTTTCCACTAAACACCAGTGCTGCACAGAGTGAATCTCAACGCTTTGTCATGGATAGGAGGAAATGGTCTTTTACTTGTCCACATCTGAGGGACCGAGGGCTGGCTGCTGTGCTGAGATGGCGTTGAGTACGGTGTCCCTGCAGAGTTTCACTTTTGGTTATATACCAAAATGAGTTGAAAAAGAACAGATGCTGGTGGAAAGGGGAACAGGTGTGTTGGAAAGGGGAAAAAAGTTTTGGTCCGTGGATTTGGTGGTTAAGCAACAGTAACATTTGCTGAAGAAACACCATCTGTTACAGTGGGACTGGCAGATTTGGATAAGGTGGTATATACTATGTTACCGCTATATAATGAAAATTAATAAGAAAAGAAAGAGAAAGGTATATATCCCCATCAGCAGTCAGTGTCCACCGTGCTCCCAGTTGGAAAAGGAGAGGTTGGCAACTGGAAGGTTTGGTGGAGGATACAGAGCTGTGTGGCTATGAAACTAATAGTAGCCTGAACCGAGTTAGACGCCATTCGGATCTGGAGACTGGGAGCCCTGTTAGCGTCACAGGGTCCACATGCCCACCCAGCCCAGGAACTCCCTGTTAACAACACAGGGGCCATTGAGTACGCTGACCATGTGCGTAGGGGCCACACCTGTGGACAGCAGGCGCATCAGCAGCAGCAGGCCTGTTAATGCCACTGGGCTGCACAAGCAGGACTGGTAGGACAGGAGCTGGTCTTAACCGTTCTGCGTTACCAACTGTGGTGGTGGCCTGCATCGACACCCTATCCCTGCCTACCTCTGGCCTAAAGCCGCAATGGGTTCAACACATGGAGGTGTGCTCTTTCGGAGCATAATAGAAGACTGCGCACCTCCTTGTTGGCTCCAGACCCTTTTATAACCTGGGTCCGCCCCAAACCAGGGTGAACCACAATGCACCTCCTGGAGACAAAAGTAGAGTGACACGTCATGAGTGGCATAACTAGCGTCCTATTTGGAACCGCAACTTCAATGATGACCTCATGGCTGCCATGACCCAAACACCTCACCAGTCATCGTCTGACCATCAATAATGCGGTGACAAGTCATAGGGGTGGGCCTCTGCAAGCCATTTGGGAGGACACCTGATGCCCTGTGGTCTATATGGGACCCCCACATCAGGGGCAGGGCCAAAGAGTTCATTACCGGACCTAGTCTCTGATGCAGTAAGTGCCTGAGCATGCTCAGTAGCATGAAATACAGTCTCTGAAAAAAGACTATCAGCTTTAGCATGGTGTCTAGGCACAAAACAGGACTTAGACCCGGCACGGAATGCAAGTACCTGTGCAAAGAGGCTTTTCACACTTAGTGTGGGAGCATGCGCTGTATCCCGAAATGAAGACTTAGCGTCAGGAATGGCACAGTCAGGCTGAGCATACTCACTAGGCGAAACACTGTAGTTAGGCTGCAGCTGGGGTAAATCGGCACACGCATGCGCACTAGCTGCCTCTCCACACTTAGACGTGGAGGAGAAATTGCTCTTCGGGTGTGAACTTGGAGATGCTGTCTATGAACAGAAGGAAAAGCTAAAGGAAGCCTCACTTTCTATCCCTCCGAATTATCAAATGCAGCAATGAATTCCCTGAGTTTGCTATAACATTAGCGTAGCAAAATGTGCATGAGGGTGTCATGTAGAGGTGCTAGAAATAGCTTGGCACCAGCGGGGCACTAATGGAATACAACAGCCAGTTCTATGATGCCACTAAATGGCAGTATTCTTTGCTATCATTATAGCTTATTAAAACAGAGCAGGAGGGTGTCATGCACAGGTGCTAGAAATAGCTTGGCACCAGTGGGGCACTAATGGAATACAACAGCCAGTTCTATGATGCCACTAAATGGCAGTATTTTTTGCTATCATTATAGCTTATTAAAAACAGAGCAGGAGGGTGTCATGCACAGGTGCTAGAAATAGCTTGGCACCAGTGGGGCACTAATGGAATACAACAGCCAGTTCTATGATGCCACTAAATGGCAGTATTTTTTGCTATCATTATAGCTTATTAAAAACAGAGCAAGAGGGTGTCATGCACAGGTGCTAGAAATAGCTTGGCACCAGTGGGGCACTAATGGAATACAACAGCCAGTTCTATGATGCCACTAAATGGCAGTATTTTTTGCTATCATTATAGCTTATTAAAAACAGAGCAGGAGGGTGTCATGCACAGGTACTAGAAATAGCTTGGCACCAGTGGGGCACTAATGGAATACAACAGCCAGTTCTATGATGACACTAAATGGCAGTATTTTTTGCTATCATTATAGCTTATTAAAAACAGAGCAGGAGGGTGTCATGCAGAGGTGCTAGAAATAGCTTGGCACCAGTGGCCACTAAATGGCAGTATTTTTTGCTATCATTATAGCTCATTAAAAACAGAGCAGGAGGGTGTCATGCAGAGGTGCTGCACATAGATTTGCACCAGTGGGGCACTAATGGAGTACAACAGCCACTTCTTGTATGCCACTAGGTACACTGAGTGTTTGCTAGTATAAAGGCTTAGTAACAATGAGTTTGAGTGTGCAATGCAGGCAGAGGTGCTGCAAATATCTGTGCACTAGTGGGACTATACAGAAGTCCAAAAGCCACGTTTAGGATGACACTAAGTTCACTCAGTGTTTGCTAGTATAATGGCTTAGCAACAATGAGTTTGAGTGTGCAATGCAGGCAGAGGTGCTGCAAATATCTTTGCACTAGTGAGACTATACAGAAGTCCAATAGCCACGTTTAGGATGCCACTAGGTACACTGACTGTTTGCTAGTATAATGGCTTAGTTAAAAAGAGTTTGAGTGTGCAATGCAGGCAGACGTGCTGCAAATATCTTTCCACTAGTGTGACTACACAAAAGTACAATAGCCACGTTTAGGATGCCACTAGGTACACTGACTGTTTGCTAGTATAATGGCTTAGTTAAAAAGAGTTTGAGTGTGCAATGCAGGCAGACGTGCTGCAAATATCTTTCCACTAGTGTGACTACACAAAAGTCCAATAGCCACGTTTAGGATGCCACTAGGTACACTGACTGTTTGCTAGTATAATGGCTTAGTTAAAAAGAGTTTGAGTGTGCAATGCAGGCAGACGTGCTGCAAATATCTTTCCACTAGTGTGACTACAAAAAAGTCCAATAGCCACGTTTAGGATGCCACTAGGTACACTGACTGTTTGCTAGTATAATGGCTTAGTTAAAAAGAGTTTGAGTGTGCAATGCAGGCAGACGTGCTGCAAATATCTTTCCACTAGTGTGACTACACAAAAGTCCAATAGAGCTTGAGGGTGCAATGCAGAGGTGCTGGAAATTGCTTGGCACCAGTGGGACACTAATGAAGTCCAAATGCCACTTTTTGGATGCCACTAAGTTTCCTCAGTGTTTGCTATTATAATAGCTTAGTAAAAATGAGCTTGAGGGTGCAATGCAGAGGTGCTGGAAATTGCTTGGCACCAGTGGAACACTAATAAAGTTCAACAACCACTTTTTGGATGCCACTAATTTTCCTCAGTGTTTGCTATTATAATGGCTTAGTAACATTGAGCTTGAGGGTGCAATGCAGAAGTGCTGGAAATTGCTTGGCACCAGTGGGACACTAATAAAGTCCAACTGCCACTTTTTGGATGCCACTAAGTTTCCTTAGTGTTTGCTATTATAACGGCTTAGTAACAATGAGCTTGAGGGTGCAATGCAGAGGTGCTGGAAATTGCTTGGCACCAGTGGGACACTAATGAAGTCCAACTGCCACTTTTTGGATGCCACTAAGTTTCCCTAGTGTTTGCTATTATAATAGCTTAGTAAAAATGAGCTTGAGGGTGCAATGCAGAGGTGCTGGAAATTGCTTAGCACCAGTGTGACACTAATAAAGTCCAACTGCAACTTTTTGGATGCCACTAAGCTTCCTCAGTGTTTGCTATTATAATAGCTTAGTAAAAATGAGCTTGAGGGTGCAATGCAGAGGTGCTGGAAATTGCTTGGCACCAGTGGGACACTAATGAAGTCCAACTGCCACTTTTTCTATGCCACTAAGTTTCCTCAGTGTTTTCTATTATAATAGCTTAGTAAAAATGGCTGATGGCCGAGTGAGCTGCACTTGCTGGGAGCTCTGTCCTGAACTTCCCCCATTAGCCTCCATTAGAGCACATTAACATCTCCCTGCTTATGGGCAGATCCAGGAAAGTCACCAGACACCGAGGTGAGATAAAGGAGACAGTGAGCAGCATGGATCGTTTCCTCAGCCAGAGCACCTCAGCAGCCGTCAGGACCACTAGATCAATGATGGCGTCTGCCTCCCTCATGGAAAACTCACAGCCCCGGGAAAGTCAAACACAGACACAGCAGGAGCTGGGGAAATCGCAGCAGGACTTCTCCAGGGAGGAGGACAATGAGGGAGATCTGCCTAATCTACATGAGATAAGTAAATCTATCAAGGCTTTGCCTACAAAAAAAGATTTGGACAGATTTGCTAGCAGGCTTGAGAATACTTATAAGAAAGAGCTGCAGGCACTGAAATCTGAATTCACATACAGGGTAGAGGAGGTGGAGAAGTCCCAGGAAGCCATCACTGCTGAGTTGTCCCTACAAAGGAAAATATTACTTAGCCACTCAGCAAAGATTGATGAGCTCACTTCAGGGCAAGAGGACTTAGAGAACCGCAATCGGCGAAATAATGTCCGTATCCGTGGCATCCCTGAAAGTATTGGCACGCCTGAACTGGAGGCCATGGCACAGAAGCTCTTTGCTCAAATTCTGGGAGAACAAAGCTCTGGGCCGTTTGAGTTAGACCGCATACATAGGGCCCTGGGTCCCAAATCCCCTCCAGATTCACGTCCAAGGGACATAATATGTAGAGTCCACTTTTATAAGGTAAAGGACTCCATCATGTCCGCGGTGCGGCAGGCAGGATCCATCAACTACCAGGGGTCCCAGGTCCAGATATTACCGGATCTGGCTAGACGCACTCTGCAGCTGCGAAGAGCATTAAAACCCCTGCTCCAACACCTCCAGGACAGAAACATTCCATATAGATGGGGTTTCCCCTTCCAGCTGACAGCGCATAAGGATGGGAAATCAGCAATCTTTCGCAAACTCGGAGATCTGGCTAAGTTCTTAGGGACTTTCGAGCTTCCTATGGTAGCACTGCCGGATTGGCCCTCAGGCCCCCAACTCCCTGTGGAACCCCCAGTATGGCAGCCAGTCCGTCGCCATGGGAGACAAAGAGGTCCTGACAAGAGCAATCCGACAGGGTAGCGGTCCTGTGTAGCACCCCTGTTTCCTACTGGGGATAACCTTCATGGGCCCTTCCGGCATGATAGCCAATTATCCCTGGAGCCGCAGGGGAGGGCCTTTCCATGAAACTACATCAAAGGCATCGTTGCAAGTTACTGTGATTTGTTGAAAGTCTTTCTCCTGTCACCTAATATTGCTTCTTTCCAGACTAGCATTGTGTTATTTCACATGTGTTATCAGAGGTTCTGACATTGGGTCAAGTACCACTTAAACCTCATAGGAGGAAGCAGTAAACTGTTTGTGTTATAGATCCACTTTGACCCTCCACCTGGTGGACCTGGTTGGGAGTGTCCTCCCCTAGCCTTTACTGACTGGACCCTGTGGGGCTGGACCGTCTAGAGGCGAAGATCTGGGCCTTTTGAGAAATAAGCCCGGGAGACTCATGTGATTTTCTTGTTTTTTACAATTACTAGAATCTTGTCCCTGATCTGAACACTTTGCTTACCTACCGGGAATGCTGATTGGGGTCAATGCCTAGAATAATAGCCTGTTATGATGTTTACTTTTCTTTAGATGATAAAGTTTTAGCGGGAGCATATAGTTAGTGCGCTTTATAATGATATATCATATTGTATTAGAGGCGGGGGTAAGGAACGGACTCGCTGCCGTTCTTGGCTTCCTCTAACCCCCCTTAGTGCAAATGGCAATCCATTGCCATGGAAATTTTGCACCACTTAATACTAGGGTTCCTTACCCACCTTTTAGGTCCTTTGACCTAAACCTTGCTCTTTCTTTTCTCTGTCTTTCTTTCTTCTCTATCCTTCCCTCTCACCTGACTGGACCAGCCCCCAGATACCACATCATGCTTCCAGCTGACCTGCATTATGGATAGTGTCAAGTTTTGCTCCTTCAACGTTAAAGGTTTGAATGTCCCTGAAAAAAGAAAACAGATAGCATATTCCTGTCATAAGCAACGGGTGGCCATCTTGATGCTTCAGGAAACTCACTTTAGGTCAGATGCAATTCCTAAGTGTTCCTCGGCTTACTACCCGATTTGGCACCATAGCTCGAATCCTGATGCTAAGTCTAAGGGGGTTTCCGTGGCATTTCATAGGTCCTTCATACCAGAGGTGTTAGACTCCTGTATCGACCCCAAGGGAAGATATATTTTCTTAAAGCTTTCTTGGAAAACCAATATCTTTGTTATTGCTAACATGTACTTTCCTAACCAGGGGCAGGACAGATTCTGTGCAGACGGGAGGAAAATTCTGGAAGATTTTGCGGACTCCTCTCCGGTGATATTAGGAGGCGATTTTAATCTACCAATGAACCCGGCCCTCGATGTGTCCTCGGGTAAGTCGTCCTATCCGGCCTCAGTCATACAAAGGGTCAAAAAGCACATGCATGGTCTGAGATTGGTGGACATATGGAGGATTCTTCATCCGGACACCAAAGATTACAGCTTCTATTCCTCGGTCCATTCTGTCTATAGCAGAATTGACTCCTTCCACATTTCTCATGCCCTCCTAGACATGACAGTAGAAGCGACCATAGGTAATATAATATGGTCAGACCACGCTCCCATTTACTTATCGATTCAGTTAGGGCCTCGTGTCAAATCAAATTTCACCTGGCGACTGAATGAAAACCTATTACAGGATCAGTTATGCAAAGCGGACCTTACCCAGTCAATTCATAACTTTATTAGAGATCATGAATGTGATACCACTTCTCCTGCAATCCAGTGGGAATCACTGAAATGTGTATTAAGGGGCATTTTGATCTCACATGGTACCCGCCTGAAAAAAGAAAGAGCCATTGAAATAACGCAGTTATCTAACCAGATTGCCTCACTAGAAAGCAAACACAAACGGGACTCATCTCCTACAACCTACGCACAACTCTCTACAACCAGACATAAATTACTAGAGGTATTAGACCAGAAATCCAGGGGCTTAAGAGAACATCTCAAAAGCCGCTTTTATCAACTGGGCAATAGAAGTGGGAAGCTTCTTGCAAGGGCCCTCCATCCCCGCTCCATGAATACTTACATCCCTTTCATAAAAGACCCAGGAAGTGATGGTCATTTGCATAGCAACCAGGACATTTTAGCAGGCTTCCGCACATACTACAAGGCGCTTTATGATATTAGGGGACAATCGGGACACATAGCGCCATATGGGACTCAAGATGATGTTAAAGCTTACCTGAAATCCCATAATCTCCCTTCCATCTCAAATGATACCTTACTGGAGCTGGAAGAGGACTTCTCCCTGGAGGAGGTCAATGCGGTAGTCTCAGATTTGAAGTCAGGGAAAAGCCCAGGTCCAGACGGGTTCTCAGCGGGTTTCTATAAACAATTTTCAGAACTTCTAAATCCTCTGTTCCTATCGGTCTGTAGATATATATCTGCAGGGGGTGCATTCCCTCCCCAGGTGTTGATGGCCCACATCACAGTTATACCAAAACCAGGGAAGGACGCATCTCTTTGCTGCAACTATAGACCGATCTCGCTCATAAATCTAGATATCAAGCTTTATTCTAAAATGATATCAAATAGGTTACGAGACCTTCTTCCCAGACTGGTAAATCCAGACCAGGTGGGTTTCGTGCCCAGAAGAGAAGCCAGGGACAACACCCTGAGGACCATCTCCCTGATTGACGGCGCAAGACGTCACGGCATCCCCATGTGCATCCTGTCGGTAGATGCAGAGAAGGCGTTTGACAGGGTGCACTGGGGTTTCATGTTTCAGGTCCTTAAAAACATAGGGTTGGGAGAGCACATGATGAACAGAGTTACAGCACTCTACTCTTCGCCCACAGCACAAATCAAAATAAATGGCTCCCTCTCAGATTCCTTTACAATATGTAATGGAACAAGACAAGGGTGCCCCCTTTCCCCATTATTATATATTCTGACCATGGAACATCTGGCGGTGGCATTGAGGAGCAATATATCAATTAAAGGGGTTACATTTCACAAACAGGACCATAAATTAGCTTTATTCGCAGATGATCTGCTCCTGTACGTTACCTCTCCACTCATTAGTCTACCCAACATAATGGCTGAATTGCGGAGGTTCGGATCTCTGAGTAATTTTAAAATAAATACTCATAAATCCGAAATACTGAATATATCTCTTCCTCCAATGCTGGTGACTCAGCTCAAAGCCTCTCTCCCCTTCAAATGGCAGGTGGATTCATTGACATACCTAGGAATTAAACTGACGGCAGATCCCCTTGACCTCTTTAAATCAAATCACCGCCACATTTCCAGGAAGTTAGAATTAGACCTCAGTAACTGGAACAAACTCCAGCTTTCATGGTTTGGGAGGATAAATGCGATCAAAATGGACCTGTTACCGAAGCTGCTTTATTACTTCCAAACCATCCCCTTAGTATTGCCGGCCTCTTTTTTCTCACGTCTGAAATCTAGCATAACCAAATTTGTCTGGGCACATAAACGCCCACGTATTTCCCACAAAATATTGAGTAGATCAAGGGATATGGGAGGAACTGGACTCCCTAATCTCCTTTTGTATAGCTACGCCTCTTTAGGGACGTGCGTTCTGGATCTATTTAACTCAGGTGAAACGAAAAGATGGGTGGAAGCCGAAAGCGCGCAATCTGATGTTGATCCGAAGGTAGTTATTTGGACCAGAGCACCACCCAGCTCCAGCTCTATCACAGTACCCTTTATCACAAAGCAATTGCGGAATTTTATGTCCCGAGGTAATAAATATCTTGACTTGTCCTCCATTCCAGGCCCATTGACACCGGTCCATAGTAATTCAGATTTTCAGGCGGGTTTCCATAGATCAACATTCCTCCATAAAAGGAAGAGTGACCATCCTATTATTCGTGACTTTATCTCAGACACAGGTATTAAACCCCTAGATAATTACTCTTCAGATATCAACAAATCTCAAGATATGTGGTTCTTCTTCGAACAGCTGAAAAGTTTTATAGTGTCTATGGCTAGGAGGGTAGACATCTATAGGGCACTCACACCCTTTGAGGCCCTTTGCCTAGCGAAGGATCCTCCAGGCCATACCATTTCGACCTTGTATGACTTGTTTCTCAGATACAGAGGTGCGAGGGACGGCTTGCCTGGGTACTTTGGGAAATGGGAGAGAGAGTGGGGGAGGTCATTCTCGGCTGAGGAGCGGACCAAAATCCTTCTCTTTATTGGTAAAACTTCGCTGAATGTGATATCACAGGAAAGGTGCTACAAGATCCTATCTAGGTGGTATAGGTGTCCTGTGAGTATCCATACTGCCTTTCCATCAGCCTCTGATGTGTGCTGGAGATGCCAAAAGGAGAGGGCAACCCTCGCTCATATCTGGTGGTCATGTCCCCCGGTGAGATCATTCTGGGAGAGCATTTTCCAGTTACTCAATAAACTTTCCTTGAGGCAAATCCGGCCCACAAAAGAGTTAGCTCTCCTGTCCCTCGGGAATGTTTCTGCTTCAGGGTTTAGGAAAGGTTTATTAAGACATTTTTTAACAGCTGCCAGAAACCTAATTCCAAGATATTGGAAGCAAACTAGAATCCCATCACGGGATGAATTCATAGCAGAGTGCAACGAGATCTTCAGGATGGAGACCTTGATAGGTCAGACACTCGGCAACAAGGACAAAGTTGATGCTACGTGGGCCCCGTGGATCATGTTCAGGGACTCACCGGATATGGGTCTATGGATTCACGGGGGGGCAGGTATGTAGGTAATTTTCCATTCTCTTATTTCTGTACCTAGAAGGTTAGCCTTGAAAATGTGGTTTTGATAGGAGGGCGCGTCCACTCGGGTGGGAACTCTTTGTACCCTTCCCCTTTCATCTTACTTTCCCACGTTTCTGTTGTCTTTACTGTCTCTAAATTCTTCTTCCACCTCCTCTTCTTTATCTCTTTTTTTTCAACTTGTTCTTCCTATTTCAAACACATACGAATTGTACTTGTTATTTTTGGTCGCCAGTGGCGCAGGTGTAGTCAAAGAACTGTTGTGTTTTTAGCAGCTAGTTTGGATATATACCCTCTGCCTGCGCGCTGTGCAATTGTTTGATTATCTTCTATTCTAATAAACTTTGATTTGAACAAAAATGAGCTTGAGGGTGCAATGCAGAGTTGCAGGAAATTGCTTGGCACCATTGGGACACTAATGAAGTCCAAATGCCACTTTTTGGATGCCACTAAGTTTCCTCAGTGTTTGCTATTATAATGGCTTATAACCAATGAGCTTGAGAGTGCAATGCAGAGGTGCAGGAAATTGCTTGGCACCAGTGGGACACTAATAAATACCTACTGCCACTTTTTGGATGCCACTAAGTTTCCTCAGTGTTTGCTATTATAATAGCTTAGTAACAATTAAATTGAGGGAGCAATGCAGAAGTGCTGGAAGATGCTTGGCACCAGTGGGACACTAATGAAGTCCAACTGCCACTTTTTGGATGCCACTAAATTTCCTCAGAGTTTGCTATTATAATGGCTTAGTAAAAATGAGCTTGAGGGTGCAATGCAGAAGTGCTGGAAATTGCTTGGCACAAGTGAGACACTAATGAAGTCCAACTGCCACTTTTTGGATGCCACTAAGTTTCCTCAGTGTTTGCTATTATAATACCTTAGTAAAAATGAGCTTAAGGGTGCAAGGCAGAGGTGCTGGAAATTGCTTGGCACCGGTGGGACACTAATGAAGTCCAACAGCCACTTTTTGGATGCCACAAAGTTTCCTCAGTGTTTGCTATTATAATGACTTAGTAACAATGAGCTTGAGGGTGCAATGCAGAAGTGCTGGAAATTGCTTGGCACCAGTGGGACACTAATGAAGTCCAAATGCCACTTTTTGGATGCCACTAAGTTTCCTCAGTGTTTGCTATTATAATAGCTTAGTAAAAATGAGCTTGAGGGTGCAATGCAGAGGTGCTGGAAATTGCTTGGCACCAGTGGAACACTAATAAAGTTCAACAACCACTTTTTGGATGCCACTAATTTTCCTCAGTGTTTGCTATTATAATGGCTTAGTAACATTGAGCTTGAGGGTGCAATGCAGAAGTGCTAGAAATTGCTTGGCACCAGTGGGACACTAATGAAGTCCAACTGCCACTTTTTGGATGCCACTAAGTTTCCTCAGTGTTTGCTATTATAACGGCTTAGTAACAATGAGCTTGAGGGTGCAATGCAGAGGTGCTGGAAATTGCTTGGCACCAGTGGGACATTAATGAAGTCCAACTGCAACTTTTTGGATGCCACTAAGCTTCCTCAGTGTTTGCTATTATAATAGCTTAGTAAAAATTAGCTTGAGGGTGCAATGCAGAGGTGCTGGAAATTGCTTGACACCAGTGGGACACTAATGAAGTCCAACTGCCACTTTTTGGATGCCACTAAATTTCCTCAGTGTTTGCTATTATAATGGCTTAGTAACAATGAGCTTGAGGGTGCAATGCAGAAGTGCAGGAAATTGCTTGGCACCAGTGGGACACTAATGAAGTTCAACTGCCACTTTTTGGATACCACTAGGTTTCCTCAGTGTTTTTGATATTATAATAGCTTAGTAAAAATGAGCTTGAGGGTGCAATGCAGAGGTGCTGGAAATTGCTTGGCACCAGTGGGACACTAATGAAGTCCAACTGCCACTTTTTCTATGCCACAAAGTTTCCTCAGTGTTTGCTATCATAATGGCTTAGAACCAATGAGCTTGAGGGTGCAATGCAGAGGTGCTGGAAATTGCTTGGCACCAGTGGGACACTAATAAAGTCCAACTGCCACTTTTTTATGCCACTAAGTTTCCTCAGTGTTTGCTATTTTAATAACTTAGTAACAATGAGCTTGAGGGTGCAATGCAGAGGTGCTGGAAATTGCTTGGCACCAGTGGAACACTAATGAAGTCCAACTGCCACTTTTTGGATGTCACTAAGTTTCCTCAGTGTTTACTATTATAATAGCTTAGTAAAAATATGCTTGAGGGTGCAATGCAGAGGTGCAGGAAATTGCTTGGCACCAGTTGGACACTAATGAAGTCCAACTGCCACTTTTTGGATGCCACTAAGTTTCCTCAGTGTTTGCTATTATAACAGCTTAGTAAAAATAAGCTTGAGAGTGCAATGCAGAGGTGCAGGAAATTGCTTGGCACAAGTGGGACACCAATGAAGTCCAACTGCCACTTTTTGGATGCCACTAAGTTTCCTCAGTGTTTGCTATTATAATAGCTTAGTAAAAATGAGCTTGAGGGTGCAATGCAGAAGTGTAGGAAACTGCTTGGCACCAGTGGGACACTAATGAAGTCCAACTGCCACTTTTTGGATGCCACTAAGTTTCCTCAGTGTTTGCTATTATAATAGCTTAGTAACAATGAAATTGAGGGTGCAATGCAGAAGTGCAGGAAATTGCTTGGCACCAGTGGGACACTAATGAAGTCCAACTGCCACTTTTTGGATGCCACTAAATTTCCCCAGTGTTTGCTATTATAATATCTTAGTAAAATTGAGCTTGAGGGTGCAATGCAGAAGTGTAGGAAACTGCTTGGCACCAGTGGGACACTAATGAAGTCCAACTGCCACTTTTTGGATGCCACTAAGTTTCCTCAGTGTTTGCTATTATAATGGCTTAGTAACAATGATATTGAGGGTGAAATGCAGAGGTGCTGGAAATTGCTTGGCACCAGTGGGACACTAATGAAGTCCAACTGCCACTTTTTGGATGCCACTAAGTTTCCTCAGTGTTTGCTATTATAATTGCTTAGTAACAATGAGATTGAGGGTGAAATGCAGAGGTGCTGGAAATTGCTTGGCACCAGTGGGAAACTATTGAAGTACAACTGCCACTTTTTGGATGCCACTAGGTTTCCTCAGTGTTTGCTATTATAATAGCTTAGTAACAATGAAATTGAGGGTGCAATGCAGAAGTGCTGGAAATTGCTTGGCACCAGTGGGACACCAATGAAGTCCAACTGCCACTTTTTGGATGCCACTAAATTTCCCCAGATTTTGCTACTATAATAGCTTAGTAAAATTGAGCTTGAGGGTGCAATGCAGAGGTGCTGGAAATTGCTTAGCACCAGTGTGAAACTAATGAAGTCCAACTGAAACTTTTTGGATGTCACTAAGTTTCCTCAGTGTTTGCGATTATAATAGCTTAGTAAAGATGAGCTTGAGGGTGCAATGCAGAGTTGCAGGAAATTGCTTGGCACCAGTGGGACACTAATGAAGTCCAACTGCCACTTTTTGGATGCCACTAAGGTTCCTCAGTGTTTGCTATTATAACGGCTTAGTAACAATGAGCTTGAGGGTGCAATGCAGAGGTGCTGGAAATTGCTTGGCACCAGTGGGACACTAATGAAGTCCAACTGCAACTTTTTGGATGCCACTAAGCTTCCTCAGTGTTTGCTATTATAATAGCTTAGTAAAAATGAGCTTGAGGGTGCAATGCAGAGGTGCTGGAAATTGCTTGGCACCAGTGGGACACTAATGAAGTCCAAGAGCCTTTTTTTGGATGCCACTAAGTTTCCTTAGTGTTTGCTATTATAATAGCTTAGTAAAAATTAGCTTGAGGGTGCAAAGCAGAGGTGCTGGAAATTGCTTGACACCAGTGGGACACTAATGAAGTCCAACTGCCACTTTTTGGATGCCACTAAATTTCCTCAGTGTTTGCTATTATAATGGCTTAGTAACAATGAGCCTGAGGGTGCAATGCAGAAGTGCAGGAAATTGCTTGGCACCAGTGGGACACTAATGAAGTTCAAAAGCCACTTTTTGGATACCACTAGGTTTCCTCAGTGTTTTTGATATTATAATAGCTTAGTAAAAATGAGCTTGAGGGTGCAATGCAGAGGTGCTGGAAATTGCTTGGCACCAGTGGGACACTAATGAAGTCCAACTGCCACTTTTTCTATGCCACAAAGTTTCCTCAGTGTTTGCTATCATAATGGCTTAGAACCAATGAGCTTGAGGGTGCAATGCAGAGGTGCTGGAAATTGCTTGGCACCAGTGGGACACTAATAAAGTCCAACTGCCACTTTTTTATGCCACTAAGTTTCCTCAGTGTTTGCTATTTTAATAACTTAGTAACAATGAGCTTGAGGGTGCAATGCAGAGGTGCTGGAAATTGCTTGGCACCAGTGGAACACTAATGAAGTCCAACTGCCACTTTTTGGATGCCACTAAGTTTCCTCAGTGTTTACTATTATAATAGCTTAGTAAAAATATGCTTGAGGGTGCAATGCAGAGGTGCAGGAAATTGCTTGGCACCAGTTGGACACTAATGAAGTCCAACTGCCACTTTTTGGATGCCACTAAGTTTCCTCAGTGTTTGCTATTATAACAGCTTAGTAAAAATAAGCTTGAGAGTGCAATGCAGAGGTGCAGGAAATTGCTTGGCACAAGTGGGACACCAATGAAGTCCAACTGCCACTTTTTGGATGCCACTAAGTTTCCTCAGTGTTTGCTATTATAATAGCTTAGTAAAAATGAGCTTGAGGGTGCAATGCAGAAGTGTAGGAAACTGCTTGGCACCAGTGGGACACTAATGAAGTCCAACTGCCACTTTTTGGATGCCACTAAGTTTCCTCAGTGTTTGCTATTATAATAGCTTAGTAACAATGAAATTGAGGGTGCAATGCAGAAGTGCAGGAAATTACTTGGCACCAGTGGGACACTAATGAAGTCCAACTGCCACTTTTTGGATGCCACTAAATTTCCCCAGTGTTTGCTATTATAATATCTTAGTAAAATTGAGCTTGAGGGTGCAATGCAGAAGTGTAGGAAACTGCTTGGCACCAGTGGGACACTAATGAAGTCCAACTGCCACTTTTTGGATGCCACTAAGTTTCCTCAGTGTTTGCTATTATAATGGCTTAGTAACAATGATATTGAGGGTGAAATGCAGAGGTGCTGGAAATTGCTTGGCACCAGTGGGACACTAATGAAGTCCAACTGCCACTTTTTGGATGCCACTAAGTTTCCTCAGTGTTTGCTAATATAATGGCTTAGTAACAATGAGATTGAGGGTGAAATGCAGAGGTGCTGGAAATTGCTTGGCACCAGTGGGAAACTATTGAAGTACAACTGCCACTTTTTGGATGCCACTAGGTTTCCTCAGTGTTTGCTATTATAATAGCTTAGTAACAATGAAATTGAGGGTGCAATGCAGAAGTGCTGGAAATTGCTTGGCACCAGTGGGACACTAATGAAGTCCAACTGCCACTTTTTGGATGCCACTAAATTTCCCCAGTGCTTGCTATTATAATAGCTTAGTAGAAATGAGCTTGAGGGTGCAATGCAGAAGTGCTGGAAATTGCTTGGCACCAGTGGGACACTAATGAAGTCCAACTGCCACTTTTTGGATGCCACTAAGTTTCCTCAGTGTTTGCTATTATAATAGCTTAGTAACAATGAAATTGAGGGTGCAATGCAGAAGTGCTGGAAATTGCTTGGCACCAGTGGGACACTAATGAAGTCCAAATGCCACTTTTTGGATGCCACTAAATTTCCCCAGATTTTGCTACTATAATAGCTTAGTAAAATTGAACTTGAGGGTGCAATGCAGAGGTGCTGGAAATTGCTTAGCACCAGTGTGACACTAATGAAGTCCAACTGCAACTTTTTGGATGTCACTAAGTTTCCTCGGTGTTTGCGATTATAATAGCTTAGTAAAGATGAGCTTGAGGGTGCAATGCAGAGTTGCAGGAAATTGCTTGGCACCAGTGGGACACTAATGAAGTCCAACTGCCACTTTTTGGATGCCACTAGGTTTCCTCAGTGTTTGCTATTATAATAGCCTAGTAAAAATGAGCTTGAGGGTGCAATGCAGAGGTGCTGGAAATTGCTTGGCACCAGTGGGACACTAATGAAGTCCAACTGCCACTTTTTCTATGCCACTAAGTTTCCTCAGTGTTTTCTATTATAATAGCTTAGTAAAAATGAGCTTGAGGGTGCAATGCAGAGGTGCTGGAAATTGCTTGGCACCATTGGGACACTAATGAAGTCCAACTGCCACTTTTTGGATGCCACTAAGTTTCCTCAGTGTTTGCTATTATAATGGCTTAGAACCAATGAGCTTGAGGGTGCAATGCAGAGGTGCAGGAAATTGCTTGGCACCAGTGGGACACTAATAAATACCCACTGCCACTTTTTGGATGCCACTAAGTTTCCTCAGTGTTTGCTATTATAACAGCTTAGTAACAATTAAATTGAGGGAGCAATGGAGAAGTGCTGGAAGATGCTTGGCACCAGTGGGACACTAATGAAGTCCAACTGCCACTTTTTGGATGCCACTAAATTTCCTCAGAGTTTGCTTTTATAATGGCTTAGTAAAAATGAGCTTGAGAGTGCAATGCAGAAGTGCTGGAAATTGCTTGGCACAAGTGAGACACTAATGAAGTCCAACTGCCACTTTTTGGATGCCACTAAGTTTCCTCAGTGTTTGCTATTATAATGTCTTAGTACAAATGAGCATGAGGGTGCAATGCAGAGGTGCTGGAAATTGCTTGGCACCGGTGGGACACTAATGAAGTCCAACAGCCACTTTTTTGATGCCACAAAGTTTCCTCAGTGTTTGCTATTATAATGACTTAGTAACAATGAGCTTGAGGGTGCAATGCAGAGGTGCTGGAAATTGCTTGGCACCAGTGGGACACTAATGAAGTCCAACTGCCACTTTTTGGATGCCACTAAGTTTCCCAAGTGTTTGCTCTTATAATACCTTAGTAAAAATGAGCTTGAGGGTGCAATGCAGAGGTGCTGGAAATTGCTTGGCACCATTGGGACACTAATGAAGTCCAACTGCCACTTTTTGGATGCCACTAAGTTTCCTTAGTGTTTGCTATTATAATAGCTTAGTAAAAATATGCTTGAGGGTGCAATTCAGAGGTGCAGGAAATTGCTTGGCACCAGTGGGACACTAATGAATACCAACTGCCACTTTTTGGATGCCACTAAGTTTCCTCAGTGTTTGCTATTATAATAGCTTAGTAACAATTAAATTGAGGTTGCAATGCAGAAGTGCTGGAAGATGCTTGGCACCAGTGGGACACTAATGAAGTCCAACTGCCACTTTTTGGATGCCACTAAATTTCCTCAGAGTTTGCTATTATAATGGCTTAGTAAAAATGAGCTTGAGGGTGCAATGCAGAAGTGCTGGAAATTGCTTGGCACAAGTCGGACACTAATGAAGTCCAACTGCCACTTTTTGGATGCCACTAAGTTTCCTCAGTGTTTGCTATTATAAAAGCTTAGTAAAAATGAACTTGAGGGTGCAATGCAGAGGTGCTGTAAATTGTTTGGCACCGGTTGGACACTAATGAAGTCCAACAGCCACTTTTTGGATGCCACAAAGTTTCCTCAGTGTTTGCTATTATAATGACTTAGTAACAATGAGCTTGAGGGTGCAATGCAGAGGTGCTGGAAATTGGTTCGCACCAGTGGGACACTAATGAAGTCCAACTGCCACTTTTTGGATGCCACTAAGTTTACTCAGTGTTTGCTATTATAAGACCTTAGTAAAAATGAGCTTGAGGGTGCAATATAGAGGTGCTGGAAATTGCTTGGCACCGGTGGGACACTAATGAAGTCCTACAGCCACTTTTTGGATGCCACAAAGTTTCTTCAGTGTTTGCTATTATAATGACTTAGTAACAATGAGCTTGAGGGTGCAATGCAGAGGTGCTGGAAATTGCTTGGCACCAGTATGACACTAATGAAGTCCAACTGCCACTTTTTGGATGCAACTAAGTTTCCCAAGTGTTTGCTATTATAATACCTTAGTAAAAATGAGCTTGAGGGTGCAATGCAGAGGTGCTGGAAATTACTTGGCACCATTGGGACACTAATGAAGTCCAAATGCCACTGTTTGGATGCCACTAAGTTTCCTTAGTGTTTGCTATTATAATAGCTTAGTAAAAATATGCTTGAGGGTGCAATGCAGATTTGCAGGAAATTGCTTGGCACCAGTGGGACACTAATGAATACCAACTGCCACTTTTTGGATGCCACTAAGTTTCCTCAGTGTTTGCTGTTATAACAGCTTAGTAAAAATAAGCTTGAGAGTGCAATGCAGAGGTGCAGGAAATTGCTTGGCACCAGTGGGAAACTAATGAAGTACAACTGCCACTTTTTAGATGCCACTAAGTTTCCTCAGTGTTTGCTATTATAATAGCTTAGTAACAATTAAATTGAAGGTGCAATGCAGAAGTGCTGGAAGATGCTTGGCACCAGTGGGACACTAATGAAGTCCAACTGCCACTTTTTGGATGCCACTAAATTTCCTCAGAGTTTGCTATTAAAATGGCTTAGTAAAAATGAGCTTGAGGGTGCAATGCAGAAGTGCTGGAAATTGCTTGGCACAAGTGGGACAATAATAAAGTCCAACTGCCACTTTTTGGATGTCACTAAGTTTCCTCAGTGTTTGCTATTATAAAAGCTTAGTAAAAATGAGCTTGAGGGTGCAATGCAGAGGTGCTGTAAATTGTTTGGCACCGGTTGGACACTAATGAAGTCCAACAGCCACTTTTTGGATGCCACAGAGTTTCCTCAGTGTTTGCTATTATAATGACTTAGTAACAATGAGCTTGAGGGTGCAATGCAGAGGTGCTGGAAATTGATTCGCACCAGTGGGACACTAATGAAGTCCAACTGCCACTTTTTGGATGTTACTAAGTTTCTTCATTGTTTGCTATTATAATACCTTAGTAAAAATGAGCTTGAGGGTGCAATGCAAAGGTGCTGGAAATTGCTTGGCACCGGTGGGACACTAATGAAGTCCAACTGCCACTTTTTGGATGCCACTAAGTTTCCTCAGTGTTTGCTAGTATAACAGCTTAGTAAAAATAAGCTTGAGAGTGCAATGCAGAGGTGTAGGAAATTGCTTGGCACAACTGGGACACTAATGAAGTCCAACTGCCACTTTTTGGATGCCACTAAGTTTCCTCAGTGTTTGCTATTATATTAGCTTAGTAACAATGAAATTGAGTGTGCAATGCAGAAGTGCTGGAAATTGCTTGGCACCAGTGGGACACTAAAAAAGTCCAACTGCCACTTTTTGGATGCCACTAAATTTCCTCAGAGTTTGCTATTATAATGGCTTAGTAAAAATGAGCTTGAGGGTGCAATGCAGAGGTGCTGTAAATTGCTTGGCACCGGTGGGACACTAATGAAGTCCAACAGCCACTTTTTGGATGCCAAAAAGTTTCCTCACTGTTTGCTATTATAATGACTTAGTAACAATGAGCTTGAGGGTGCAATGCAGAGGTGCTGGAAATTGCTTGGCACCAGTGGGACACTAATGAAGTCCAACTGCCACTTTTTGGATGCCACTAAGTTTTCTCAGTGTTTGCTATTATAATAGCTTAGTAAAATTGAGCTTGAGGGTGCAATGCAGAGGTGCTGGAAATTGCTTGGCACCAGTGGGACACTAATGAAGTACAACTGCTACTTTTTGGATGCCACTAAGTTTCCTCAGTGTTTGCTATTATAATGGCTTAGTAACAATGAAATTGAGGGTGCAATGCAGAAGTGCTGGAAATTGCTTGGCACCAGTGGGACACTAATGAAGTCCAAGAGCCTTTTTTTGGATGCCACTAAGTTTCCTTAGTGTTTGCTATTATAATAGCTTAGTAAAAAATAGCTTGAGGGTGCAATGCAGAAGTGTAGGAAACTGCTTGGCACCAGTGGGAAACTATTGAAGTACAACTGCCACTTTTTGGATGCCACTAAATTTCCCCAGTGTTTGCTATTATAATATCTTAGTAAAATTGAGCTTGAGGGTGCAATGCAGAAGTGTAGGAAACTGCTTGGCACCAGTGGGACACTAATGAAGTCCAACTGCCACTTTTTGGATGCCACTAAGTTTCCTCAGTGTTTGCTATTATAATGGCTTAGTAACAATGATATTGAGGGTGAAATGCAGAGGTGCTGGAAATTGCTTGGCACCAGTGGGACACTAATGAAGTCCAACTGCCACTTTTTGGATGCCACTAAGTTTTCTCAGTGTTTGCTATTATAATGGCTTAGTAACAATGAGATTGAGGGTGAAATGCAGAGGTGCTGGAAATTGCTTGGCACCAGTGGGAAACTATTGAAGTACAACTGCCACTTTTTGGATTCCACTAGGTTTCCTCAGTGTTTGCTATTATAATAGCTTAGTAACAATGAAATTGAGGGTGCAATGCAGAAGTGCTGGAAATTGCTTGGCACCAGTGGGACACTAATGAAGTCCAACTGCCACTTTTTGGATGCCACTAAGTTTCCTCAGTGTTTGCTATTATAATAGCTTAGTAACAATGAAATTGAGGGTGCAATGCAGAAGTGCTGGAAATTGCTTGGCACCAGTGGGACACTAATGAAGTCCAACTGCCACTTTTTGGATGCCACTAAATTTCCCCAGATTTTGCTACTATAATAGCTTAGTAAAATTGAGCTTGAGGGTGCAATGCAGAGGTGCTGGAAATTGCTTAGCACCAGTGTGACACTAATGAAGTCCAACTGCAACTTTTTGGATGTCACTAAGTTTCCTCAGTGTTTGCGATTATAATAGCTTAGTAAAGATGAGCTTGAGGGTGCAATGCAGAGTTGCAGGAAATTGCTTGGCACCAGTGGGACGCTAATGAAGTCCAACTGCCACTTTTTGGATGCCACTAGGTTTCCTCAGTGTTTGCTATTATAATAGCCTAGTAAAAATGAGCTTGAGGGTGCAATGCAGAGGTGCTGGAAATTGCTTGGCACCAGTGGGACACTAATGAAGTCCAACTGTCTCTTTTTCTATGCCACTAAGTTTCCTCAGTGTTTTCTATTATAATAGCTTAGTAAAAATGAGCTTGAGGGTGCAATGCAGAGGTGCTGGAAATTGCTTGGCACCATTGGGACACTAATGAAGTCCAACTGCCACTTTTTGGATGCCACTAAGTTTCCTCAGTGTTTGCTATTATAATGGCTTAGAACCAATGAGCTTGAGGGTGCAATGCATAGGTGCAGGAAATTGCTTGGCACCAGTGGGACACTAATAAATACCCACTGCCACTTTTTGGATGCCACTAAGTTTCCTCAGTGTTTGCTATTATAACAGCTTAGTAACAATTAAATTGAGGGAGCAATGCAGAAGTGCTGGAAGATGCTTGGCACCAGTGGGACACTAATGAAGTCCAACTGCCACTTTTTGGATGCCACTAAATTTCCTCAGAGTTTGCTTTTATAATGGCTTAGTAAAAATGAGCTTGAGGGTGCAATGCAGAAGTGCTGGAAATTGCTTGGCACAAGTGAGACACTATTGAAGTCCAACTGCCACTTTTTGGATGCCACTAAGTTTCCTCAGTGTTTGCTATTATAATGTCTTAGTAAAAATGAGCTTGAGGGTGCAATGCAGAGGTGCTGGAAATTGCTTGGCACCGGTGGGACACTAATGAAGTCCAACAGCCACTTTTTTGATGCCACAAAGTTTCCTCAGTGTTTGCTATTATAATGACTTAGTAACAATGAGCTTGAGGGTGCAATGCAGAGGTGCTGGAAATTGCTTGGCACCAGTGGGACATCAATGAAGTCCAACTGCCACTTTTTGGATGCCACTAAGTTTCCCAAGTGTTTGCTATTATAATACCTTAGTAAAAATGAGCTTGAGGGTGCAATGCAGAGGTGCTGGAAATTGCTTGACACCATTGGGACACTAATGAAGTCCAACTGCCACTTTTTGGATGCCACTAAGTTTCCTTAGTGTTTGCTATTATAATAGCTTAGTAAAAATATGCTTGAGGGTGCAATTCAGAGGTGCAGGAAATTGCTTGGCACCAGTGGGACACTAATGAATACCAACTGCCACTTTTTGGATGCCACCTAGTTTCCTCAGTGTTTGCTATTATAATAGCTTAGTAACAATTAAATTGAGGTTGCAATGCAGAAGTGCTGGAAGATGCTTGGCACCAGTGGGACACTAATGAAGTCCAACTGCCACTTTTTGGATGCCACTAAATTTCCTCAGAGTTTGCTATTATAATGGCTTAGTAAAAATGAGCTTGAGGGTGCAATGCAGAAGTGCTGGAAATTGCTTGGCACAAGTGGGACACTAATGAAGTCCAACTGCCACTTTTTGGATGCCACTAAGTTTCCTCAGTGTTTGCTATTATAAAAGCTTAGTAAAAATGAACCTGAGGGTGCAATGCAGAGGTGCTGTAAATTGTTTGGCACCGGTTGGACACTAATGAAGTCCAACAGCCACTTTTTGGATGCCACAAAGTTTCCTCAGTGTTTGCTATTATAATGACTTAGTAACAATGAGCTTGAGGGTGCAATGCAGAGGTGCTGGAAATTGGTTCGCACTAGTGGGACACTAATAAAGTCCAACTGGCACTTTTTGGATGCCACTAAGTTTCTTCATTGTTTGCTATTATAATAATTTAGTAAAAATGAGCTTGAGGGTGCAATGCAGAGGTGCTGGAAATTGCTTGGCACCGGTGGGACACTAATGAAGTCCAACAGACACTTTTTGGATGCCACTAAATTTCCCCAGAGTTTGCTATTTTTATGACTTAGTAACAATGAGCTTTAGGTGCAATGCAGAGGTGCTGGAAATTGCTTGGCACCAGTGGGACACTAATGAAGTCCAACTGCCACTTTTTGGATGCCACTAAGTTTACTCAGTGTTTGCTATTATAAGACCTTAGTAAAAATGAGCTTGAGGGTGCAATATAGAGGTGCTGGAAATTGCTTGGCACCGGTGGGACACTAATGAAGTCCTACAGCCACTTTTTGGATGCCACAAAGTTTCCACAGTGTTTGCTATTATAATGACTTAGTAACAATGAGCTTGAGGGTGCAATGCAGAGGTGCTGGAAATTGCTTGGCACCAGTATGACACTAATGAAGTCCAACTGCCACTTTTTGGATGCAACTAAGTTTCCCAAGTGTTTGCTATTATAATACCTTAGTAAAAATGAGCTTGAGGGTGCAATGCAGAGGTGCTGGAAATTGCTTGGCACCATTGGGACACTAATGAAGTCCAAATGCCACTTTTTGGATGCCACTAAGTTTCCTTAGTGTTTGCTATTATAATAGCTTAGTAAAAATATGCTTGAGGGTGCAATGCAGAGGTGCAGGAAATTGCTTGGCACCAGTGGGACACTAATGAATACCAACTGCCACTTTTTGGATGCCACTAAGTTTCCTCAGTGTTTGCTGTTATAACAGCTTAGTAAAAATAAGCTTGAGAGTGCAATGCAGAGGTGCTGGAAGATGCTTGGCACCAGTGGGAAACTAATGAAGTACAACTGCCACTTTTTGGATGCCACTAAGTTTCCTCAGTGTTTGCTATTATAATAGCTTAGTAACAATTAAATTGAAGGTGCAATGCAGAAGTGCTGGAAGATGCTTGGCACCAGTGGGACACTAATGAAGTCCAACTGCCACTTTTTGGATGCCACTAAATTTCCTCAGAGTTTGCTATTAAAATGGCTTAGTAAAAATGAGCTTGATGGTGCAATGCAGAAGTGCTGGAAATTGCTTGGCACAAGTGGGACAATAATGAAGTCCAACTGCCACTTTTTGGATGTCACTAAGTTTCCTCAGTGTTTGCTATTATAAAAGATTAGTAAAAATGAGCTTGAGGGTGCAATGCAGAGGTGCTGGAAATTGTTTGGCACCGGTTGGACACTAATGAAGTCCAACAGCCACTTTTTGGATGCCACAGAGTTTCCTCAGTGTTTGCTATTATAATGACTTAGTAACAATGAGCTTGAGGGTGCAATGCAGAGGTGCTTGAAATTGATTCGCACCAGTGGGACACTAATGAAGTCCAACTGCCACTTTTTGGATGTTACTAAGTTTCTTCATTGTTTGCTATTATAATACCTTAGTAAAAATGAGCTTGAGGGTGCAATGCAAAGGTGCTGGAAATTGCTTGGCACCGGTGGGACACTAATGAAGTCCAACAGCCACTTTTTGAATGCCACAAAGTTTCCTCAGTGTTTGCTATTATAATGACTTATTAACAATGAGCTTGAGGGTGCAATGCAGAGGTGCTGGAAATTGCTTGGCACCATTGGGACACTAATGAAGTCCAACTGCCACTTTTTGGATGCCACTAAGTTTCCCAAGTGTTTGCTATTATATTACCTTAGTAAAAATGAGCTTGAGGGTGCAATGCAGAGGTGCTGGAAATTTCTTGGCACCAGTGGAACACCAATGAAGTTGAACTTCCACTTTTTGGATGCCACTAAGTTTCCTCAGTGTTTGCTATTATAATAGCTTAGTAAAAATGAGCTTGAGGGTGCAATGCAGAGGTACTTGAAATTGCTTGGCACCAGTGGGACACTAATGAAGTCCAACTGCCACTTTTTCTATGCCGCTAAGTTTCCTCAGTGTTTGCTATTATAATGGCTTAGAACCAATGAGCTTGAGGGTGCAAAGCAGAGGTGCTGGAAATTGCTTGGCACCAGTGGGACACTAATGAAGTCCAACTGCCACTTTTTGGATGCCACTAAGTTTCCTCAGTGTTTGGTAGTATAACAGCTTAGTAAAAATAAGCTTGAGAGTGCAATGCAGAGGTGTAGGAAATTGCTTGGCACAACTGGGACACTAATGAAGTCCAACTGCCACTTTTTGGATGCCACTAAGTTTCCTCAGTGTTTGCTATTATATTAGCTTAGTAACAATGAAATTGAGGGTGCAATGCAGAAGTGCTGGAAATTGCTTGGCACCAGTGGGACACTAAAAAAGTCCAACTACCACTTTTTGGATGCCACTAAATTTCCTCAGAATTTGCTATTATAATGGCTTAGTAAAAATGAGCTTGAGGGTGCAATGCAGAGGTGCTGTAAATTGCTTGGCACCGGTGGGACACTAATGAAGTCCAACAGCCACTTTTTGGATGCCAAAAAGTTTCCTCACTGTTTGCTATTATAATGACTTAGTAACAATGAGCTTGAGGGTGCAATGCAGAGGTGCTGGAAATTGCTTGGCACCAGTGGGACACTAATGAAGTTGAACTGCCACTTTTTGGATGCCACTAAGTTTTCTCAGTGTTTGCTATTATAATAGCTTAGTAAAATTGAGCTTGAGGGTGCAATGCAGAGGTGCTGGAAATTGCTTGGCACCAGTGGGACACTAATGAAGTCCAACAGCCACTTTTTTATGCCACTAAGTTTCCTCAGTGTTTGCTATTATAATGGCTTAGTAACAATGAGCTTGAGGGTGCAATGCACTGGTGCTGGAAATTGCTTGGCACCAGTGTAACACTAATGAAGTTGAACTTCCACTTTTTGGATGCCTTTAAGTTTCCTCAGTGTTTGCTATTATAATAGCTTAGTAAAAACGAGCTTGAGGGTGCAATGCAGAGCTGCTGGAAATTGCTTGGCACCAGTGGGACACTAATGATGTTGAACTGCCACGTTTTGCATGCCACTAAGTTTCCTCAGTGTTTGTAATTATAATAGCTTAGTAAAAATGAGCTTGAGGGTGCGATTCAGAGGTGCTGTAAATTGCTTTGCACTAGTGGTACACTAATGAAGTTTAACAGCCACTTTTTGGATGCCACTAAGTTTCCTCAGTGTTTGCTATTATAAAAGCTTAGTAAAAATGAGCTTGAGGGTGCAATGCAGAGGTGCTGGAAATTGCTTGGCACCAATGGGACACTAATGAAGTTGAACTGCCACTTTTTGGATGCCACTAAGTTTTCTCAGTGTTTGCTATTATAATAGCTTAGTAAAATTGAGCTTGAGGGTGCAATGCAGAGGTGCTGGAAATTGCTTGGCACCAGTGGGACACTAATGAAGTCCAACAGCCACTTTTTTATGCCACTAAGTTTTCTCAGTGTTTGCTATTATAATAGCTTAGTAAAATTGAGCTTGAGGGTGCAATGCAGAGGTGCTGGAAATTGCTTGGCACCAGTGGGACACTAATGAAGTCCAACAGCCACTTTTTTATGCCACTAAGTTTCCTCAGTGTTTGCTATTATAATGGCTTAGTAACAATGAGCTTGAGGGTGCAATGCAGAGGTGCTGGAAATTGCTTGGCACCAGTGGAACACTAATGAAGTTGAACTTCCACTTTTTGGATGCCTTTAAGTTTCCTCAGTGTTTGCTATTATAATAGCTTAGTAAAAACAAGCTTGAGGGTGCAATGCAGAGCTGCTGGAAATTGCTTGGCACCAGTGGGACACTAATGAAGTTGAACTGCCACGTTTTGCATGCCACTAAGTTTCCTCAGTGTTTGTAATTATAATAGCTTAGTAAAAATGAGCTTGAGGGTGCGATTCAGAGGTGTTGTAAATTGCTTTGCACTAGTGGTACACTAATGAAGTTCAACAGCCACTTTTTGGATGCCACTAAGTTTCTCCAGTGTTTGCTATTATAATGGCTTAGTAATAATGAGCTTGAGGGTGCAATGCAGAAGTTCTGGAAATTGCTTGGCACCAGTGGGACACTAATGAAGTCCAACAGCCACTTTTTGGATGCCACTAAGTTTCCTCAGTGTTTGCTAATATAATAAGTTAGTAAAAATGAGTTTGAGGGTGCAATGCAGAGGTGCTGGAAATTGCTTGGCACCAGTGGGACACTAATGAAGTCCAACTGCCACTTTTTGGATGCCACTAAGTTATCTCAGTTGTTGCTATTATAATAGCTTAGTAAAAATGAGCTTGAGGGTGCAATGCAGAGGTGCTGGAAATTGCTTGGCACCAGTGGGTACTAATGAAGTCCAACAGCCACTTTTTGGATGCCCCTAAGTTTCCTCAGTGTTTGCTATTATAATGGCTTAGTGACAATGAGCTTGAGGGTGCAATGCAGAGGTGCTGTAAATTGTTTGGCACCGGTTGGACACTAATGAAGTCCAACAGCCACTTTTTGGATTCCACAAAGTTTCCTCAGTGTTTGCTATTATAATGACTTAGTAACAATGAGCTTGAGGGTGCAATGCAGAAGTGCTGGAAATTGCTTGGCACAAGTGGGACACTAATGAAGTCCAACTGCCACTTTTTGGATGCCACTAAGTTTCCTCAGTGTTTGCTATTATAAAAGCTTAGTAAAAATGAGCTTGAGGGTGCAATGCAGAGGTGCTGTAAATTGTTTGGCACCGGTTGGACACTAATGAAGTCCAACAGCCACTTTATGAATGCCACAGAGTTTCCTCAGTGTTTGCTATTATAATGACTTAGTAACAATGAGCTTGAGGTTGCAATGCAGAGGTGCTGGAAATTGATTCGCACCAGTGGGACACTAATGAAGTCCAACTGCCACTTTTTGGATGCCACTAAGTTTCTTCATTGTTTGCTATTATAATACCTTAGTAAAAATGAGCTTGAGGGTGCAATGCAAAGGTGCTGGAAATTGCTTGGCACCGGTGGGACACTAATGAAGTCCAACAGCCACTTTTTGGATGCCACAAAGTTTCCTCAGTGTTTGCTATTATAATGACTTATTAACAATGAGCTTGAGGGTGCAATGCAGAGGTGCTGGAAATTGCTTGGCACCATTGGGACACTAATGAAGTTGAACTTCCACTTTTTGGATGCCTCTAAGTTTCCTCAGTGTTTGCTATTATAATAGCTTAGTAAAAATGAGCTTGAGGGTGCAATGCAGAGGTGCAGGAAATTGCTTGTTACCAGTGGGACACTAATGAAGTCCAACTGCCACTTTTTGGATGCCACTTAGTTTCCTCAGTGTTTGCTAGTATATCAGCTTAGTAAAAATAAGCTTGAGAGTGCAATGCAGAGGTGTAGGAAATTGCTTGGCACAAGTGGGACACTAATGACGTCCAACTGCCACTTTTTGGACGCCACTAAGTTTCCTCAGTGTTTGCTATTATAATGGCTTAGTAACAATGAGCTTGAGGGTGCAATGCAGAGGTGCAGGAAATTGCTTGGCACAACTGGGAAACTAATGAAGTACAACTGCCACTTTTTGGATGCCACTAAGTTTCCTCAGTGTTTGCTATTATAATGGCTTAGTGACAATGAGCTTGAGGGTTCAATGCAGAGGTGCTGGAAATTGCTTGGCACCAGTGGGACACTAATGACGTCCAACAGCCACTTTTTTATGCCACTAAGTTTCCTTAGTGTTTGCTATTATAATGGCTTAGTAACAGTGAGCTTGAGGGTGCAATGCAGAGGTTTTGTAAATTGCTTGGCACCAGTGGGACACTAATAAAGTCCAACTGCCACTTTTTGGATGCCACTAAGTTTCCTCAGTGTTTGCTATTATAATAGCTTAATAAAAATGAGCTTGAGGGTGCAATGCAGAGGTGCTGTTAATTTTTTGGCAACAGTGGGACACTAATGAAGTCCAGCTGCTACTTTTTGGATGCCCCTAAGTTTCCTCATTGTTTGCTATTATAATGGCTTAGTAAAAATGAGCTTGAGGGTGCAATGCAGAGGTGCTGGAAATTGCTTGGCACCAGAGGGACACTAATAAAGTCCAACAGCCACTTTTTGGATGCCACTAAGTTTCCTCAGTGTTTGCTATTATAATGGCTTAGTAACAATGAGCTTGAGAGTGCAATGCAGAGGTGCTGTAAATTGCTTGGCACCAGTGGGACACTAATGAAGTCCAACAGCCACTTTTAGGATGCCACTAAGTTTCCTCAGTGTTTGCTATTATAATAGGTTAGTAATAATGAGCTTGAGGGTGCAATGCAGAGATGCTGGAAATTGCTTGACACCAGTGGGACACTAATGAAGTCCAACTGCCACTTTTTGGATGCCGCTAAGTTTCCTCAGTGTTTGCTATTATAATATTATAATGGCTTAGTAACAATGAGCTTAAGAGTGCAATGCAGAGGTGCTGGAAATTAGTTGGCACCAGTGGGACACTAATGAAGTCCAACTGCTACTTTTTGGATGCTACTAAGTTTCCTCAGTGTTTGCTATTATAATGGCTTAGTAACAATGAACTTGAGGGTGCAATGCAGAGGTGCTGTAAATTGCTTGGCACCAGTAAAACACTAATAAAGTCCAACTGCCACTTTTTGGATGCCACTAAGTTTCCTCAGTGTTTGCTATTATAATGTCTTAGTAACAATGAGCTTGAGGGTGCAATGCAGAGGTGCTAGAAATCGCTTGGCACCAGTTGGTACTAAGGAAGTCCAACTGCCACTTTTTTTGATGCCACTAAGTTTCCTCAGTGTTTGCTATTATAATAGCTTAGTAAAAATGAGCTTGAGGGTGCAATGCAGAGGTGCTGGAAATTACTTGGCACCAGTGGGACACTAATGAATCCAACAGCCACTTTTATGATGCCACTAAGTTTTCTCAGTGTTTGCTCTTATAATAGCTTAGTAACAATGAGCTTAAGGGTGCAATGCAGAGGTGCTGGAAATTGCTTGGCACCAGTGGGACACTAATGAAGTCCAACAGCCACTTTTTTGATGCCACTAAGTTTCCTCAGTGTTTGCAATTATAATGGCTTAGAACCAATGAGCTTGAGGGTGCAATGCAATGGTGCAGGAAATGGCTTGGCACCAGAGGGACAGTAATGAAGTCCAACTGCCACTTTTTGGATTCCATTAAATTTCCTCAGTGTTTGGTATTATAATGGCTTAGTATCAGTGAGCTTGAAGGAGCAATGTAGAAGTGATGGAAATTGCTTGGCACCAGTGGGACACTAATGAAGTCCAACTGCCACTTATTGGATGCCACTATTTTTTCCCAGTGTTTGCCATTATAATAGCTTAGTAACAATAAGCTTGAGGGTGCAATGCAGAGGTGCTGGAAATTGCTTGGCATCAGTGGTTACTAATGAATTCCAACTGCCACTTTTTGGATGCCACTAAGTTTCCTCAGTGTTTGCTATTATAATAGCTTAGTAAAAAAATGAGCTTGAGGGTGCAATGCAGAGGTGCTGGAAATTGCTTGGCACTAGAGTTGAGCGCGGTTCGCGGTTCGAGGTTCTCCAGTTCTAGGCTCGAGTGATTTTGGGGCCTGTTCTAGATCGAACTAGAACTCGAGCTTTTTGCAAAAGCTCGATAGTTCTAGAAACGTTCGAGAACGGTTCTAGCAGCCAAAAAACAGCTAATTCCCAGCTGGCTTTCCGCTGTAATAGTGTAAGTCACTCTGTGACTCACACTATTATGACATTTCAGTGTATAGTGTGCGTGAACAGCGCCTTCAGATCACTGCTGTTTGTATAATGGCGTTGGCAATTTTTCTTTTTTTTTTCCTTGTCTTCCTTCCCTAAGCGCGCGCGTCTTGTGGGGCGGGCCAGCATGTCAGCCAATCCCAGACACACACACAGCTAAGTGGACTTTTAGCCAGAGAAGCAACGGCATGTGTGATAGGATGTCCATGTCACATGTCCCTGCATTATAAAACCGGACATTTTCCTCCAGGACGCCATTATCTCTTCTGTGTCCTTGGTGTCAGACATCACTTGGGCAGCTCCGTCCTGAGTCCTATCGCTGATACAGCTGTATGCGATCCATACACAGCGCTGGACAGCATAGGGATTGCACTTTCCATCAGTCCTTTTAAAGGGCTCGTACCGGCAGGGTCAGAGCCATAGGTGACAGGTCCTGAAAACAGCGACAGCGTCTGTGTAGCAAAGGTCAGGGATTTCCTCCCTGCATTTCCCCATTAGGAGGGAATAGAAAGGCAGGCTTCCTTTCCTCTACCCAGAGCCCCAGAATCCTGGCACTGTACCCTCCTGTCCTCTGCACACTCCAACTCATTATAACTAAGCCATTATACTAGCAAACTCTCAGTGTACCTAGTGTCATCCTAAACGTGGCTATTGGACTTTGCTATAGTCCCACTAGTGCAAAGACATTTGCAGCACCTCTGCCTGCATTGCACACTCAAACTCATTATAACTAAGCCATTATACTAGCAAACACTCAGTGTACCTAGTGGCATCCTAAACGTGGCTATTGGACTGTTGTCTAGTCACACTAGTGCAAAGACATTTGCAGCACCTCTACCTGCATTGCACACTCCAACTCATTATAACTAAGCCATTATACTAGCAAACACTCAGTGTACCTAGTGGCATCCTAAACGTGGCTATTGGACTGTTGTCTAGTCACACTAGTGCAAAGACATTTGCAGCACCTCTGCCTGCATTGCACACTCCAACTCATTATAACTAAGCCATTATACTAGCAAACACTCAGTGTACCTAGTGGCATCCTAAACGTGGCTATTGGACTGTTGTCTAGTCACACTAGTGCAAAGACATTTGCAGCACCTCTACCTGCATTGCACACTCCAACTCATTATAACTAAGCCATTATACTAGCAAACACTCAGTGTACCTAGTGGCATCCTAAACGTGGCTATTGGACTGTTGTCTAGTCACACTAGTGCAAAGACATTTGCAGCACCTCTGCCTGCATTGCACACTCCAACTCATTATAACTAAGCCATTATACTAGCAAACACTCAGTGTACCTAGTGGCATCCTAAACGTGGCTATTGGACTGTTGTCTAGTCACACTAGTGCAAAGACATTTGCAGCACCTCTGCCTGCATTGCACACTCCAACTCATTATAACTAAGCCATTATACTAGCAAACACTCAGTGTACCTAGTGGCATCCTAAACGTGGCTATTGGACTGTTGTCTAGTCACACTAGTGCAAAGACATTTGCAGCACCTCTACCTGCATTGCACACTCCAACTCATTATAACTAAGCCATTATACTAGCAAACACTCAGTGTACCTAGTGGCATCCTAAACGTGGCTATTGGACTGTTGTCTAGTCACACTAGTGAAAAGACATTTGCAGCACCTCTACCTGCATTGCACACTCCAACTCATTATAACTAAGCCATTATACTAGCAAACACTCAGTGTACCTAGTGGCATCCTAAACGTGGCTATTGGACTGTTGTCTAGTCACACTAGTGCAAAGACATTTGCAGCACCTCTACCTGCATTGCACACTCCAACTCATTATAACTAAGCCATTATACTAGCAAACACTCAGTGTACCTAGTGGCATCCTAAACGTGGCTATTGGACTGTTGTCTAGTCACACTAGTGCAAAGACATTTGCAGCACCTCTGCCTGCATTGCACACTCCAACTCATTATAACTAAGCCATTATACTAGCAAACACTCAGTGTACCTAGTGGCATCCTAAACGTGGCTATTGGACTGTTGTCTAGTCACACTAGTGCAAAGACATTTGCAGCACCTCTACCTGCATTGCACACTCCAACTCATTATAACTAAGCCATTATACTAGCAATTTTTGCTGCAAGTTTAAGGGCCGTAGTTGCATTGTCAGGGATATTTATTCTTTATTATTCTGCTGTTAATAAAGATAGACCACCACTGCAATCTACACCACCTCTCAATTTTTACTACCATATTTTCAGTGCACAATCTTGTCACAATCAACATGAGTGGCAAAATGACAGATGCTGGTGGAAAGGGGAAGAGGCGTGGTGGAAAAGGCAAAAAAGGTTTTGTCCGTGGGGAAGGTGGCAAAGCTCCATTATCATCTGCTGAAGATAGAGCATCTACCAGCAAAAGTAAGATGTCTACTACTTACCGTGGACAATCCGATGTGCTCCCTTTTTTACGGACACGAACAACAGGAACAAAGGTAGATGATGGCCAAAAAAGGAAAATGCTTGAATGGATCTCAAGTGGTCCAACAAGTGCCCTCTCAGCCTCTTCAAGTACCGCATCCAAAAAACACCAGTCCTCTGAGTTGTCATCCCAATCAAACTTGCTTTCTCCCAGCTCTGAAGTCTCCATCAGCCCTGCACAGTATGGTGGAACTGAGATGGCTGAGTCTGCAGAGCTGTTCAGTCACACTATAGCCTGGGAATCAGAGGTCTGCTCCCAAGCTACAGTGAGTACAGAACAGGAAATGGTCTGCAGTGATGCCCAGAACCTTTGTGACTCTGATTCAGGCCGTGAGGACCAAGTTTCTGAGCATAATGTTGACCCTTTGTCACAAACTGTAACACCTGTGGTTATAGACAATGAGGAACATACTGATGAAGATGAGGCGCAGATACCCGATTGGGATGACAACTTAAATATTCAGTCAGGGCAAGAAGAGGCCCGGTCTGAGGGGGAGGGGAGTGCAAACACAACAATTGATGATGAAGTTCTAGATCCCACCTACTGTCAACCCACAGTCAGGCACTCGAGGAGGTCAACAGAGGTGGTGGAGGAGGATGCAACTGATGACGAAGTTACCTTGCGCCTTCCTGGACAGAGTCGGAGTACTGGTAGCACGTCTACAACTGCATCCTCAGCCACCACTCTGCCTCTGAGCATTATTCGGGGTGGATCAACAGGTCGCATGGCCTCTAAGCCTTGCCTAGCCTGGTCCTTTTTTGACATAGAAAAAGATCGCCCAAATTATGTGATCTGTAAAATTTGTCATGGTTCTCTTAGTAGAGGTCAAATCCTTTGCAGTTTGACAACTTCTTCCATGAATCGTCACATGAATAAATATTATATGGCCCGGTGGGAAGCTCACCGTGCTGCAATGCGGCCTAGCGGAGCGAACCATCCACCGCCTGCCCCTTCCAGTGCATCCGCGCGCTCGTCATCTTCTAGGACTGTGGGGACAGCTGTCACACCTGTTTTTCCACCCACAACTTCCACCACTGTAACCGCAACAGGCAGTTTGCTTGGTAGGTCGTCAGTTGGTTTGGAAGGGGAAACAAGTGAGTGTGTACAGCTCTCTCAGACATCGATAGCACCAACGTTGGATGAAGGCAACATCATGTCTCTGCCAGCACTTTCCTCACAAACCTGCATTTTTCCAGGGGCACCCTACTCAACACCGTCTACACACAGCTGCCTGATCTCTGTCCCTCAGATGTGGTCAAATAAAAGGCCACTTCCTGCGACCCATGACAAAGCGAAGAGGTTGACTCTATCCCTCTGTAAGCTGTTGGCTACCGAAATGCTGCCTTTCCGCCTAGTGGACACACAGGATTTTAGAGACCTTATGTCTGTCGCTGTGCCTCAGTACCAGATGCCCAGTCGCCACTACTTCTCTAAGAAAGGTGTGCCCGCGCTACACCAGCATGTCGCACACAACATCACTGCATCCATGAGAAACTCTGTGTGTGAACGGGTGCATTTCATCACCGATACTTGGACCAGTAAGCATGGACAGGGACATTACATGTCGCTGACTGGGCACTGGGTAACTATGGTGATAGATGGTGAAGGGTCTGCTGCACAAGTCTTGCCGTCCCCACGACTTGTGTGTCAATCCTCTGTCTGTCCAAGTTCCGCCACTGCTTCTGCATCCTCCACCTCATCTGGGTCCTCCACCTCCGCCCCAAGCCTGCCTGGTCAGGCCACCAGCGTTCTCACAGCGCAAAAGGAATCATGCACCCCTCATTACTATGCTGGCAGCAGAGCGCAACGGCATCAGGCGGTCTTTAGCTTGACATGTCTTGGGAATAAGAGTCACACAGCTGAGGAGTTGTGGTCAGCTCTGCGGTCCGAGTTTAATAAATGGTTGTCTCCACTCAACCTGCAGCCTGGTAAGGCCGTGTGCGACAATGCTGCAAACCTGGGTGCGGCCCTTCGCCTGGGCAAGGTGACACACGTACCTTGTATGGCTCACGTGTTGAACCTTGTCGTCCAGCAATTTTTAACACACTATCCCGGCCTAGATGGCCTTCTGAACAGGGCACGAAAACTGTCTGCTCACTTCCTCCGTTCAAGCGCCGCAGCTGAGCGACTTGCATCGCTCCAGAAGTCTTTCGGCCTGCCGGTTCATCGCCTGAAATGCGATGTGGCGACACGCTGGAATTCGACTCTCCACATGTTACAGCGACTGTAGCAGCACCGCCGAGCCCTGGTGCAATACGTCATGACGTATAGCCTGGGCCAACGAGATGCAGAGGTGGGTCAGATCACCCTGATGGAGTGGTCTCAGATCAAGGACCTATGCACCTTTCTGCAGAGTTTCGACATGGCGACGAATATGTTTAGCGCTGACAATGCCATTATCAGCATGACGATTCCAGTCATTTACATGCTGGAGCACACGCTAAACACTATTCGGAGTCAGGGGGTGGGACAACAGCAAGGGGATGAACTACAGGAGGATTCATATGCGCAAGACACAACAACATCACCAAGGTCCAGACGTTCATCATCACCAAGGCGGCAGGCATGGGACCATGGGGGACAGGGATCAACAAGGGCGCATGGTAGCAGGCGAGATGTTGAGGAAGGTGCAGGAGAACATGAAGAAATGGAGTACGAACTGTCCATGGACATGGAAGACTCAGCGGATGAGGGAGACCTTGGTCAAATTTCAGTTGAAAGAGGTTGGGGGAGATGTCAGAGGAAGAAAGAACGGTTAGCACCTCTATGCCACAAACACAGCGTGGACTTTGTCCGCATGGCTGCGCAAGACACATGAGTGCCTTCTTGTTGCACTACCTCCAACATGACCCTCGTATTGTCAAAATTAGAAGTGATGATGACTACTGGCTTGCCACACTATTAGATCCCCGGTACAAGTCCAAATTTTGTGACATAATTCCAGCCATAGAAAGGGACGCACGTATGCAGGAGTATCAGCAGAAGCTGTTACTCGATCTTAGCTCGGTTTTTCCACCAAACAACCATGCAGGTGCAGGGAGTGATTCTCCCAGTTGTAACTTGCCAAACATGGGACGGTCTCGTCATCTTCAACAGTCTACCCGTACCAGTAGGACCGTATCTGGTGCTGGTAACAGCAATTTTATGGAATCTTTTCATAATTTTTTTAGACCCTCTTTTGCAAGGCCACCAGAGACAACAAGTCTGACACATAGTCAACGGCTGGAGAGGATGATACAGGAGTATCTCCAAATGAACATCGATGCCATGACTTTGCAAATGGAGCCTTGCTCCTTTTGGGCTTCAAATCTAGAAAAATGGCCAGAGCTATCCAGTTACGCCTTGGAGATTTTGTCGTGTCCAGCTGCCAGCGTTGTCTCTGAACGTGTCTTCTGTGCTGCTGGGTGTGTGCTGACAGATAAGCGCACGCGTCTGTCCAGTGACAATGTGGACAGACTGACGTTCATCAAAATGAACAAGTCATGGATCCAGAAGGAACTTACTACCCCTGTGTCATCCTGGGGAGAGTAAATGCTTGTGGATTTGGAATGTGCTTGATGCAAATCAAAACATCCTGTTTGCAACTAGGGCACAACTGCTGCCACTGAAGGGGTGGGTGTGTGTGGGGCCCAATTTTTGGAAAAAAGGGAGACTCCGCTTGGAGTAACCCTTGCTTGCTGTGTTTTTAAAAGAAGCCAAGATGAACAGAGCTGGGATCAGGAAAGACTTTGCTACCTACCCCGGTGTCATCCTGGGGACGGATAAGAATGGCGTATTTTTGAATGTGCTTGATGCAAATCTAGCTGTGAAGTGTACAACTGGAGCACAACTGCTGCCACTGAAGGGGTGGGTGTGTGTGGGGCCCAATTTTTGGAAAAAAGGGTGACTCCGCTTGGAGTAACCCTTGCTTGCTGTGTTTTTAAAAGAAGCCAAGATGAACAGAGCTGGGATCAGGAAAGACTTTGCTACCTACCCCGGTGTCATCCTGGGGACGGATAAGAATGGCGTATTTTTGAATGTGCTTGATGCAAATCTAGCTGTGAATTGTACAACTGGGGCACAACTGCTGCCACTGAAGGGGTGGGTGTGTGTGGGGCCCAATTTTTGGAAAAAAAGGGAGACTACGCTTGGAGTCACCCTGCGGTGTTTTACATGATTTTAGAAGGGCGTGCCATGCCTATATCTGTGTGTCCTCCTCTTTTTCCTTGTCCAGCTGTTTTGTTTTCGCATGAGTATATGTCCTTGTCACTTTCCCATGTGTTTGTGTTGTGTTGTGAGTTGTTTGTCACCTTTTGGACACCTTTGAGGGTGTTTTCTAGGTGTTTTTATGTGTTTGTGATTGCCTGCCATTGTTTCCTATGCAGTTCGAGTTCGGTTCGTCGAACGTTCGACGAGCCGAACTCGAACGGGACCTCCGTTCGGTGAACCGACCTCGAGCCGAACCGGGGCCGGTTCGCTCATCTCTACTTGGCACCAATGGGACACTAATGAAGTCCAAAAGCCACTTTTTGGATGCCACTAAGTGTCATCAGTGATTGCTATTATAATGACTTAGAAATAATGAGCTTGAGGGTGTAATGCAGAGGTGCTGGAAATTGCTTGGCATCAGTGCGACACTAATGAAGTCCAACAGCCACTTTTTAAATGCCACTAATTTTCCTCAGTGTTTGCTATTATAATAGCTTAGTAAAAATGAGCTTGAGGGTGCAATGCAGAGGTGCCGGAAATTGCTTGGCACCAGTGGGACACTAATGAAGTCCAACAGCCACTTTTTGGATGCCACTAAGTTTCCTCAGTGTTTGCTATTATAATAGCTTAGTAAAAATGAGCTTGAGGGTGCAATGCAGAGGTGCTGTAAATTGCTTGGCACCAGTGGGACGGTAATGAAGTCCAACTGACACTCTTTGGATGCTATTAAGTTTCCTCAGTGTTTGCTATTATAATGACTTAGTAACAATGAGCTTGAGACTGCAATGCAAAGGTGCTGGAAATTGCTTGGCACCAGTGGGACACTAATGAAGTCCATCTGCTACTTTTTGGATGCCACTAAGTTTCCTCAGTGTTTGCTATTATAATAGCTTAGTAAAAATGAGCTTGAGGGTGCAATGCAGAGGTGCTGTAAATTGCTTGGCACCAGTGGGACACTAATGAAGTCCAACAGCCACTTTTAGGATGCCACTAAGTTTCCTCAGTGTTTGCTATTATAATAGGTTAGTAATAATGACCTTGAGGGTGCAATGCAGAGGTGCTGGAAATTGCTTGGCACCAGTGGGACACTAATGAAGTCCAACTGCCACTTTTTGGATGCCACCAATTTTCCTCAGTGTTTGCTATTATAATGGCTTAGTAACAGTGAGCTTGAGAGTGCAATGCGGAGGTGCTGGAAATTGCTTGGCACCAGTGGGACACTAATGAAGTCCAACTGCTAGTTTTTGGATGCCACTAAGTTTCCTCAGTGTTTGCTATTATAATAGCTTAGTAAAAAATGAGCTTGAGGGTGCAATTTAAAGGTGCTGGAAATTACTTGGCACCAGTGAGACTCTAATAAAGTCCAACAGCCACTTTTAGGATGCCACTAAGTTTCCTCAGTGTTTGCTATTATAATAGCTTAGTAAAAATGAGCTTTAGGGTGCAATGCAGAGGTGCTGGAAATTGCTTGGCACCAATGGGTCACTAATGAAGTCCAACTGCCACTTTTTGGATGCCACTAAGTTTCCTCAGTGTTTGCTATTATAATGGCATAGTAACAATGAGCTTGAGTGCAATGCAGAGGTGCTGGAAATTGCTTAGCTCCAGTGGGACACTAATGAAGTTCAACTGCCACTTTTTGGATGCCACTAAGTTTCCTCAGTGTTTGCTATTATAATGGCTTAGTAACAATGAGCTTGAGAGTGCAATGCAGAGGTGCTAGAAATTGCTTGGCACCAGTGGGTACTAATGAAGTCCAACTGCCACTGTTTGGATACCACTAAGTTTCCTCAGTGTTTGCTATTATAATATCTTAGTAAAAATAAGCTTGAGGGTGCAATGCAGAGGAGCTGTATATTGCTTGGCACCAGTAGGACACTAATGAAGTCCAACTGACACTTTTTGGATGCCACTAAAGCGGGCTTTACACACTGCGATATCGCCCGAGCGTTGTCGTTGGGGTCACGGTTTTGGTGACGCACTTCCGTAATCGTTAGCAAGATTGCTTTGTGTAACAGCGTTCAGCGATGTTAAATCGTCGCAAAAGCGTGATTTATCGCTAATCGGCGACACGGGTCCTTATTCCCAAAAATCGTTGTTTTTTCTTTGTAACTATCGTTGCTCGTTCCTTTCAACATACTTTTCGTTACGTGTGACACTACTAAAGCGACTTAAAAAATTGTTGCCTCTTGCGTCATCATCGATACGGGCGTGTATGGTGGTTTAAATGTTCAATATGCCTACTTGTTTCCTATTTGCTAACGCATCTGCTCCATGATTGGACCTTAATATATGTAATACGCAAACATCCTTTTAGCGTTGTTCCATTTGGTGGGTTCATTTCCTAGGTTCATTTCCTAGGTTTTGGACGTGTCCTGCTGCCTCCGTGTCCGGCGTATAGTTTGGCGTCATTCGTCCGTGAGATAAACTTCGCATGTGAGTGTTTTTTTTTAAAAATATTTTTTTTTTTTTTCTTCCTTTATTTGTGTTTTTGTTTTCCTTTGTATTCTAAAATTTAAATATGTTTGTTGTTTTGAATTGGGTTTATTATTAGTTTGTAAATAGCCTATATTATGAATGTATTCGTGTTTTTTTTTTACATTACAGTTATATATATTATAGGAACCATTATTGTATGTTAATCAAGATTGCAGCCATCCAAATTTTTAATGTTAAAAGCCGTCAAACATTAGTGTGACCAATAAGAATAAGAATCATACTTGTAAAAGTTATTTATTGTCTGACCAAAAAAAAAAATTTTTTTTTGAACAAAAAAAAACAATAATAATTGAAAAAACAAAAAAATTACAATATTATTCTCTGTTATACAGGCTAAATATGCGTAGTGAGCATGAAAATGCCGTCATAGCTGCCATGCTTGTAGCCGGAGGAGCCCTTGCCCTTGCCGAGGATCATAACATGCGATGCAGAACAAGAAAAAGACGAATTTGGGCACGCAAATGGCTACTAGAGAGACAACGCTATACACACATGCACCTTGTAAGAGACCTACAAGAGCATAACCCACATGACTTTCGAAACTACTTACGCATGTCTGAAAGCTCTTTCTCATACCTTTTAGAGAAAGTCCGCCCTTATATCATGCGCAATAATACAGTAATGCGTCAGGCAGTACCTGTAGACGAGCGTTTGGGGGTGACTTTTCGATTCTTGGCTACAGGACGCAGTTTGACTGACCTTCAGTATTCATCAGCAGTGTCACACTCTCTACTTAGCTCATTAATTCCAGAGACATGTTTGGCAATAGCACATGCTTTACATGACTACATGCATTTGCCAAATAGTCCAAGTGATTGGGAAAAAATTTCAAATACATTCAACCTATTATGGCAATTCCCTAATTGTGGTGGCGCAATTGACGGGAAACACATAAGGATAATGCAGCCACATAATTCTGGCTCATATTATTACAACTACAAGGGCTACCACAGCATTATCCTTATGGCGGTTGTCAACGCCACTTATGATTTTCTTTACATTGATATCGGCATGAATGGGCGAGTTTCTGATAGTGGGGTATTTGAACATACGGAGTTTGCATTACGGCTAAAACAAAATCAATTACAATTACCCACAAACCAAAATACCATTGGAAATTTAAATTTTGGTTTTTTGGCGGACGAGGCCTTTCCATTACAACGTCATTTGTTACGGCCATATCCACTTACAGGCTTGAATTTAGAAAGACGCATTTTTAATTATCGTCTATGCAGAGCTAGAAGAGTTGTCGAGAATGCTTTTGGCATCTTAAGCAGTAGATTTCGTATCTTTTCCATGCCCATCAACTTAAAACTTGAATCCATTGACAATGTTGTGCTTGCATGCTGTTATTTGCATAATTTTCTCAGAAAAAGAGATGGCCTTGAATATGTTCCACCTGGCTTTGTTGATGTAGAAAATCAAAGTAATGGTGTTGTTGAGCTTGGGGCATGGCGTCAGCAAGTTAACCCACTGGATAATCTTTTGCCACAGCCACCCCTGTCACGTAGTATGATGGATGCAATGGAAAACAGAACCAATTATTGCAATTTTTTTAATGGCCCAGGGGCTGTGTCATGGCAGCATGTTTCTAATTAATTAATGAGTTTAGGTTATCATGAAACATGAGATTGCATGTTTGTGTTAAAATAATGTCAGTATAATTTTTGAAAATCTTATTATTTTAAAAAAAATTGCCTTAAGGGTGTAAAGTATCTGATTTTGAAGGGAAAAATGTTTATTGTGGTATAAATGTTATACATTTTTTTTTTACTTAATACGAAATTGGGAATATTGTAATTTTTTTATTTTTAAATAATTTTTAATCATTACAAATTTATGTATGATTGTAAACTAAATCTTTCTTCTGGAAAACATATTAATTTAAAAAGGAAAATAATAAAATAAAAATATAATTAAGCATTACAAGCATTCTGTCAATCATTTATCTCGTATGATAATTTAAAGTTATTAATATGTTTTATTTTTACATGACATAAACCATTATGTTTTCATAAATATACGCCACATTTCCTTTACTAAAATATAAATCACATAAAAATGTTTTTTCTAAATTAAACAAAAAAGGGTTAAAAAAGAACGCATTTGCTCATACAAAAATGCGCACATAAGTATTATTAATGTACACTACGGCGTAATACACTGTTGAGTTTGTTAGCATGTAAATAAAGAAACGTCATGACGTCCAAACGTCTAAAGGACCATGTGACACACCACACTGTATACCTGCTGATCTAAAGCGAAACTGAAAGCGAAAATGTCACCAAACAAACGTGCAAAGGTCTGGGGCCAAGGGGAGGTCCAATACTTGGTGAAAAGGATGGATGCACTGGACTATATATGTGCAAAGACATATCCACGTCCTATGGGACTTAAAAGAAGTGTTGTAAAAAAAATATGCAGGGGCCTGTACCGTAAATTTGATATCAGACGCACATCAACGCAGGTATTGAAGAAATGGGCTGATTTAAAGTACAGGGATAAGGAGAGAATAGAAGAAATTCGAAGTAACCTGGTAGTGATAGCTGGTAAGATATTTTTCATACTTACATAAGTTAATTGTTTTGAATTATAATATCAAAACATTAGAGGTGTTGTTTTTAAATTAATTTAAGGTCTGGTGTTATTTTTTATATTAAATAATCACATCATATGATTTTTTTTTGTTTAATTTAATTTTTTTTTATTTTATGTTAACAGATGTAAATTCATTGACTAATGAGTCAAGCCAGCCCACAAACAATAATGAAGATAATGTTGTCCAGCAGCTGTCTCCAAGCATGGATTCCAACCGTGAAAATAGCCTACCCATTTTAAATGAGGAAGCAGACAGCCTTGATTATGATGTAATTTCACCATCATCAGGACATGCTGATGCAGATGTAATGTCTGAAGAGAATATGGAGGACAATGGTACTGATGTGGTTTGGCAAATTTAGTACAGTTGTAAATCTTTTTCTAAATGGATTAAACTCTAACAATATTAACTTATGTTAAAATTAGGTGGGAAAGGATCAGGTTGGGACATGAGCGCATCATCCGGAGATGAACTTGAAGAAGAAGTTGTCAGTAATGGTAAGTTTAATGATTTTACAACATTATGGTCAATGGAAAAATTGAATGATCAGTTAAAGTTTTTTTTTTTAATTTTATTTAAAAATTTTTTTTTTTTTTTTTTTTAAAAAGCAAACGCTAAAAGATTGAAACAATAATTAATTTTGTTTTTTGATTCTTTTCAGAAATAATAACACTATATGATATTTATCTGTCTGCGAACCGACTGAAAGAAGCCTCTGCGGCCCATGATGCCCAAATCCAGAAATATATTAATCAACGTCATAAATAAATCATGTTTTTTTGTGATGTTTCTATGTTTAACATGTATGTAGAAAGGTTTGTAAATTAATAGTTAACCAAAAAATATATAAATAACCAACATTTTATACAAGTTAAGAAAAGATTGTAATTAAAAATAAAAAAATTAAAAAAAAAAAAAATTTTTGCGTAATTGATTCAAACCACACATTATTTCATATGCCAGGTTTATTCTCTAGGGAAATTGGTATAGTAACAAATTTGTTTATTGTCACAAATATGCACTAAATATCATGCAACAGAAGGAATTCAATAATAATAAAAAAGAAAAAAAAAAAACACACAAAAAAATAGATTTTTTTTTACATTAGAAACTACTTCTTTTTGCGTTTGTTAAGCAAACTCATGCGTGACCTACGGCCACGCACACCACCCTTTGGAAGTGGTTGTATTGATGGCTCTGCTGCAGCTTGAGGATTTTCAGGGGCATAAACAGCATCAACAGGATCAACAGGATCAACAGGATGAGAAACCTCGCCAATGGCAACATAGGATGACTCTGTTAGTTTTTTAGCTCTTGCCAAACGTAAGACATCCTGGATTAAACATTGGGCAATGTATTTCTGTTCTGGGGTAAGTTCACGCAGTTCATCATCCACGAAAATAGCAAGACCAGAAAGGGGTGGTCTGTTGTGCTGGTCTAGGATGTTTTGTGCCACTCCCATCAGTTTGGTTACAGCAGTAGTAGTGTTTGCAGGGATGGTTTTTTTTTTTCCTTTGCCAACTTTGTGTGTATAACACATTTGATGGGCCTGCCTCAAGCAAATCAACATTGGTTAATTGGCTAGCAGGAGTTTCCATTAGGTGTTCAGATAATGATTGTTGACTTGTTGTTGGCTCCTGCAATACAAAAATAACATAATTAAATAAAATTGGCATTTTAAAATTATTTTTTCGTAAAACATTTGAATACTTTTACATATATTGAAAAGTATACAAATTTTCATTTCATCATAATTAAAAACAACACAAATTGTTTGTGACAAATTATGACAATAATAAAAATTATACCTCAGATATAATCACTTCATTGTTAGCATCTGGGGGAATATCACCACCAATATTGAGGCTACTGGTTGATGGCCTGTGAAGCTCCTGGTCCCTTGTGAAATTCAATAAATCAAAATACCAGAGCGTTGGGACGTAGACATCACCAGTGCCAGCACCAGAACGTTTGGATTCCTCTATTTTGTTCAGTTCTTTTTTATAAACTGTGCGTATTGCCTGTATTTTTCTTTTCACGAGATCCTCGGTCCCTTTTTGATTAGGATGGTATTTGTCATATATTACTATCATTTTAAGGTACGCATCCTTTTTAAGTTGCCTATTGCTGTACTCGGGGGATTTTATTTTCCATAAGGGTGTTTGCGTCTGGTACACCTCTATGAATTCACGTAGGAATTCCTCCTTATTTGTACACATCTGGAAAACATTAAATTGGAGATAAATCAGTACAAACACTGATTTTAAATTTTTTTTTTAACAGTTATTAAGACTAAATTGAAAAAAAAAAAAGTGAGTAAATACTATAACACATACCTTGCAGCAAAGATTCGCAAGTCCAGATGACAGTTTTTTTCAAAATTCACTTGTGCGAGGACAAACGCTAATGGGTAGACAAAAGCTGGAAGAATGAACACGCATCTGCGCACATTTATACTACCAACATCCAATGAAAATCAATAGCGCTGATTAAACAAATGAGTCGAGGCAAGAAGGGGCGTTGCGAGTTTACAATTCTACTACATCAAGATGCACTTTGTGTGGGGAACCAACGCCCATATCGCCATGACAATTGGAAATCCATGCGGTGAGACCGCTACACAACGATGATTATGTTCCTCATTACATCGGGAAACGAGATAGCTTTGAAGGTGAATATAAAAGAGATTGCGACATGTGACCGTAAGCACACGACTAAAACATGGACACACAGCGATGAACACACATCGCACTAACGAACAGGGCGTAACGCACATACGACGAGATCGCGCCCGATATCGCAGTGTGTAAAGTAGCCTTTAGTTTCCTCAGTGTTTGATATTATAATAGCTTAGTAAAAATGAGCTTGAGGGTGCAATGCAGAGGTGCTGTAAATTGCTTGGCAACAGTGGGACATTAATGAAGTCCAACTGCCACTTTTTGGATGCCACTAAGTTTCCTCAGTGTTTGCTATTATAATAGGTTAGTAATTGTCACGCTCCCGGTGTCCCAGCAGCGCTCCTTACCTACTGAGCCGGTCTCACCATCCAGGCACCGCTCCGTAACCACTGAGCCAGTCACACCTGCGGCACGCCACCGCTCTGTACCCACTGATCCAGCCTCGCCAGCGTACCACCGCTCCTTCCTCACTGGTCCAGTCCATGCGTCCACCGGTCACGCCTGCCATTCCTGCTCATGCTCCCCAGAGTCCTGTTCCTGGTCTCAGGAGTCTGATTCTGACTAATGTTCTGTATAGGACTGGGCCGCGCCCACTCACCTGGTCTTATAGCCCCAGCACTGCTGCAACAGGAAATGACCTGAGGCTGTGCTGAGTATATAAGACTGGCCTCTCCATGTGGGCGGCACCTGATCATCGCTTGTGTTTCTATGCCTTGTCTTGTGAACTAAGTGCTCAGGTCTTTGTTCCTGTTTCCTATTCCTGCCTTAAAGTACGCTGTGACCTGGTCCTGTCTTTGCTTCCTGATACCTGCACCCGTTCCTGCCACGTTAGTGCTCCAGCTACCGTGTACCCTGCCCTCCAGGTGGGGTGCTCGGTCCAGTGGATCCACCTCCTGGGCCTACCAGTCCACCCTGGCCCTCACAGTATGATCAGGCCATGGATCCCGCTGGAGCACAGGCCATGGATCCCGCTGAGGCACAGAAATCAGAGCTGGCTGAGCTGCGCCAGGAGCTGGCGCAACAGTGTGGAACCCTGAACCGGATGCTGAAATTCTTGGCGTCCGTGGACCACCGGTTGTATATGCTACAGACCGCCGCCTCGTCCACGCAGCAACTAGTCTCCAGGTCTGAACCAGGTTCCTCCACAGCCTCACAACTTCGCCTTGCTGCTCCGCCTCGCTACGCAGGGGATCCCAAGTCCTGCCGAGGCTTCCTGAACCAGTGCTCCTTGCACTTCCAGTTGCTCCCGCACTTATTCACCTCAGACCAGGCTAAAGTGGCGTTCCTTATGTCACACCTGGAAGGTGAAGCCCTGGCCTGGATTAACCCCCTGTGGGAGAACGAGGACCCGATGACCACCGACATCCAGGAGTTCCTGCGAGCCTTCAGGAGTACCTTCGACAAACCCGGACGAACTACCGCAGTGACCTCTACGCTCCGGCTACGCCAAGGGACGCAAACAGTCGGCCAGTATGCCATACAGTTCCGCACGCTCGCTTCGGAGCTGGGCTGGAACAATGAGGCCTTAACGGCGGCCTTTTGGGAGGGTCTCTCTGGACGCATTAAAGACGAACTCGCCGGCCGTGACGTTCCACGCACCTTGGACGCTTTGATTTCCCTGGCCACTCGGATTGACCTCCATTTTCAGGAGCGTACCCAGGAGGTAGTCCGGGAGAAGCGACCACCTCGCCACATTTTCCCCCACAGAGATCTACCGCTCCCTCGTCCCTGCCTTTCCGCGACTTATCGCCAGAACCCATGCAAGTGGACCGGCTGACCCAAGCCAAGCAACGCCGCGCAGAACGGCTCGCCCGGGGCCTGTGCTTCTATTGCGGAGACTGTTCACATATGCTCCGTTCTTGCCCGGAGAAACCAGGTAGACCCGAGGTCCAAGGGATGGTGGGAACCGCCACCCTTGCCACCGAAATCCCTTTGGTTCCAGTTAAACAGACTGTCCGGGTGACGACAGAGGGGACCCGGTTTTCAGCTGAGGCCCACATCGATTCTGGGGCGGCAGGCAACTTTATCCACCAGGCCACGGTAGACAAATACCAGGTCCCTGTCACCCCGCTGAGGAAGCCTCTCTGGTTTGCCTCAGTGGACGGCAAACCGCTCTACGAACCTGTCCGGTTTACTACCGAGCCCGTGAGCCTCCAGGTTGGTACTTCGCATACAGAGACCATCGCCTTCTATGTGATCCCGAGGATGGCTCCTGAGTTCCTGTTGGGCCTGCCCTGGCTGAAACTTCATGACCCTGTTATTAGTTGGCGCTCTGGCGCGATTACCCGCTGGAGTCCCTTGTGTCATGACCACTGCCTACAGCCTGTTCCTCGGTCCCTGTCACCTGAACCGTTGGAACCACCGACCACTGAAAAAGAGACGACACTATCCAGTGTTGTTCCATCGTCCCCAGTCTCTGAGACCTTGATTCCACCATCTTCTGGAGATGAGACTTTGATTTCACCGCCTTCTAGAGTTGAGACTTTGACTCCACCGGCTACTGAGGATGAGACTATGACCGATACCCGGTCCGAGACGCCCGATCTGGTCATCCAGGATTCCAGTCCTGCTTCTGACTGTCCTTCCCTTTCCGTTGCTTCCGTTGCCACTGCTCGAAAATCTTCGGTTAAGCGTGTTGCGGTCCGGAAGGGTGCATGGGGTCAGCTGTCCCTCCTTTCCTTTGCACTGGGTTACGGTCCGGGGGCTCGGTGCAGGGTGCCCTGGGGGTCCTTTGCTCGGAGAGGGGGGCTTCAAGGGGGGGGTACTGTCACGCTCCCGGTGTCCCAGCAGCGCTCCATACCTACTGAGCCAGTCTCACCATCCAGGCACTGCTCCGTAACCACTGAGCCAGTAACACCTGCGGCACGCCACCGCTCTGTACCCACTGATCCAGCCTCGCCAGCGTACCACCGCTCCTTCCTCACTGGTCCAGGCCATGCGTCCACCAGTCACGCCTGCCATTCCTGCTCATGCTCCCCAGAGTCCTGTTCCTGGTCTCAGGAGTCTGATTCTGACTAATGTTCTGTATAGGACTGGGCCGCGCCCACTCACCTGGTCTTATAGCCCCAGCACTGCTGCAACAGGAAATGGCCTGAGGCTGTGCTGAGTATACAAGACTGGCCTCTCCATGTGGGCGGCACCTGATCATCGCTTGTGTTTCTATGCCTTGTCTTGTGAACTAAGTGCTCAGGTCTTTGTTCCTGTTTCCTATTCCTGCCTTAAAGTACGCTGTGACCTGGTCCTGTCTTTGCTTCCTGATAGCTGCACCCGTTCCTGCCACGTTGGTGCTCCAGCTACCGTGTACCCTGCCCTCCAGGTGGGGTGCTCGGTCCAGTGGATCCACCTCCTGGGCCTACCAGTCCTCCCTGGCCCTCACAGTAATAATGACCTTGAGGGTGCAATGCAGGGGTGCTGGAAATTGCTTGGCACCAGTGGGACACTAATGAAGTCCAACTGCCACTTTTTGGATGCCACCAATTTTCCTCAGTGTTTGCTATTATAATAGCTTAGTAACAATGAGCTTGAGAGTGCAATGCAGAGGTGCTGGAAATTGGTTGGCACCAGTGGGACACTAATGAAGTCCAACTGCTAGTTTTTGGATGCCACTAAGTTTCCTCAGTGTTTGCTATTATAATAGCTTAGTAAAAATGAGCTTGAGGGTGCAATGCAGAGATGCTGGAAAATACTTGGCACCAGTGGGACACTAATGAAGTCCAACAGCCACTTTTAGGATGCCACTAAGTTTCCTCAGTGTTTGCTATTATAATAGCTTAGTAAAAATGAGCTTGAGGGTGCAATGCAGAGGTGCTGGAAATTGTTTGGCACCAGTGGGTACTAATGAATTCCAACTGCTACTTTTTGGATGCCACTAAGTTTCCTCAGTGTTTGCTATTATAATAGCTGTGAGACTGTGACCGGGGATGTCTATGATGGCCGGTACGTCTCGCCCCGGTTGTGCTCCATCCATGTATAGAAAGTAACTCCACTCCAGGGTTTATTGCTGTTTCCCTGCAGGCTGAAAGGAGGGTTAAAAGGAAACAGGAACCTGGGTGTGGGCCCCTAGTGTGAGGGAGTGAATACAACTCCCTAAGCTTCTGCCGAAGAAGCACATGTGAGCCATTTCTGGAATCTGGTTTGTTGGTTCTGGAGGAGGATATTCCGGAACACGTGTTGTGTGCTGTTTTGGATTTTTGTTTGGACAATAAACCGCGTGCTGTGACCATTGGTGTCTGGATCCCGTGTCTTCTGCCACGCAGCCAACCACGCTACCTCACATAGCTTAGTAAAAAATGAGCTTGAGGGTGCAATGCACAGATGCTGTAAATTGCTTAGCACCAGTGGGACGGTAATGAAGTCCAACTTCCACTTTTAGGATGCCACTAATTTTCCTCAGTGTTTGCTATTATAATAGATTAGTAAAAATGAGCTTGAGGGTGCAATGCAAAGGTGCTGTAAATTGCTTGCACCAATGGGACACTAATGAAGTCCAACTGCCACTTTTTGGATGCCACTAAGTTTCCTCAGTGTTTGCTATTATAATAGCTTAGTAAAAATGAGCTTGAGGGTGCAATACAGAGGTGCTGTAAATTGCTTGGCAACAGTGGGACACTAATGAAGTCTCACTGCCACTTTTTGGATGCCACTAAGTTTCCTCAGTGTTTGCTATTATAATGGCTTAGTAATAATGAGCTTGAGAGTGCAATGCAGAGGTGCTGGAAATTACTTGGCACTAGTGGGTACTAATGAAGTCCAACTGCTAGTTTTTGGATGCCACTAAGTTTCCTCTGTGTTTGCTATTATAAGAGTTTAGGAAAAATGAGCTTCAGGTTCCTATGCAGAGGTGCTGGAAATTGCTTGGCACCAGTGAAACACTAATGAAGTCCAGATGCTACTTTTTGGATGCCACTAAGTTTCCTCAGTGTTTGCTATTATAATGGCTTAGTAAAAATGAGCTTGAGAGTGCAATGCAGAGATGCTGGAAATTGCTTGCCACCAGTGGGACACTAATAAAGTCCAGATGCTACTTTTTGGATGCCACTAAGTTTCCTCAGTGTTTGCTATTATAATGGCTTAGTAACAATGAGCTTGAGGGTGCAATGCAGAGGTGCTGGAAATTGCTTGGCACCAGTGGGACACTAATGACGTCCAACTGCCACTTTTTGGATGCCACTAAGTTTCCTCAGTGTTTGCTATTATAATAGCTTAGTAAAAATGAGCTTGAGGGTGCAATGCAGAGGTGCTGTAAATTGCTTGGCACCAGTGGGACACTAATGAATAGAGATGAGCGAACCGGTCACGGTTTGGCTCGAGCTCGGTTTGCCGAACCGAGGTCTGGTTCGAGTTCGGTTCGACGAACCACTCAAACCTTTAGGAAACAATGGGAGGCAATCACAAACACACAAAAACGCATTATAAATGTACACATACAGTTAATAAACATTACCATAACACTTACCTGTCCCCAGGGTGCGTCCTGCACTCTGTCTCCTGCCGCTGTTTCTCCCGATAATCGCTATATCCTTCGGTTAACCAGCAGTGATGCAGTGATGCAGGACCTACGTGACATCATCAAAATAGCATGTGACCAGTCACGTGTCTGTTATCTCATTGGCTACAGACTGGTCACATGACTATGACACGTCATGTAGGACCTGTCATTGCATCTCTCTGTCACACGGTGCATGTTTGTGTATCGCCGTGTACCGGCGACATGCTCTAGCACATGGTCGACTCCCCGCTCTGCTTCCCCATTCACTTAAGGTACTGTCACACTAAGCGACACTCCAGCGATCCCACCAGCAACCTGACCTTGCAGGGATCGATGGAGCGTCGCTACACGGGTTGCTGGTGAGCTGTCACACAGGCAGATCTCACCAGCAACCAGTGACCAGCCCCCAGCCAGCAGCGACGTGTGGAAGCGTTGCTGCGCTTGGTAGCTAAGGTAAATATCGGGTAACCAACCCGATATTTATCTTGGTTACCATTGCACACTGCTTAGCGCTGGCTCCCTGCATTCCTAGCCAGTGTACACATCGGGTTAATTTAACCCGATGTGTAGTCTGGCTATGTGTGCAGGGAGCAGGGAGCTGGCACTGGCAGCGTGAGAGCGGCGGACGCTGGTAACTACGGTAAACATCGGGTAACCAAGGAAAGGGCTTCTTGGTTACCCGATGTTTACCGTAGTTACCAGCGTTCGCAGAAGCCGGCTCCTGACCGGCTGACACAGCCGGTCAATAACGGAGATCACTGTTGCCATAGCAACGTGCTTTGTAGCGGTGACGGTTATGTCTGGCTATCAGAATGCAGCGGCACCGGAATCACGTAATTGGAGCAGTGTTTCTATGGCAACCCGTGCCACCGCATACAGCCGGGAGCCTGTGGTCACTCTCACAGAGCACAGCGTCTTTCCCCATGCAGTGCTGTCTGATGGTGCAGACAGCGCTGCATGTGTTGAAGGGGAAAGAAGACCATGGATCGTGGAGGGGTGACAGGGGGTAATAAACATGGAGTCTCCAATGTGTATGTGTATTTATTTCTATTAAAGTATTTTTTTTTTCTGTGTTGTTTTTTTTTAACCCTTTATTGGAGATTCTTAATGGCCGGGTCAAACGTGCCTGACATTAAGAATCTCTGACTTAATACTAGCTAGTAAAACAAAGCCAGTATTAACTCCTGATTACCCAACAAGCCACTTCAGGGCTGTTGGAAGAGTTGGATACAGCGCCAGATGATGGCGCTTCTATGAGAGCGCCATTTTCTGGGGCGACTGCGGACTGCAATTCGCAGTAGAGGGGCCCAGAAACCTCGGGCTAACCTGTGCTGTGGATTTCAATATCCTAGCTGCCTAGTTGTACCCGGCTGGACACAAAAATGGGGCGAAGCCCACATCGTTTTTTTTTGTTTTTTTTTAATTATTTCATAAAATTCATGAATTAAGTAAAAAAAGGGCTTCCCTATATTTGTAGTTCCCAGCCGGGTACAAATAGGCAGCTGGGGTTGGGGGCAGCCCGTAGCTGCCTGCTGTACCTGGCTAGCATACAAAAATATGGCGAAGCGCACGTCATTTTTTTTTTAGTTTTTTGGCAAAAAAAAAAAAATGCTTCCGTGGATTTTCCATTGCTAGTGAAGGTAACACCAAGCAGTGGAGGTTAGCAGCCAGTAGCTGCTTGGATTACCCTTAGCTAGCAATACAATAAATGCAGCGGGAGCCCATATATATTTTTTTTAATTATTTATTTAAATAACTAAAAACAAAAAGGGCTTCCCTGTATTTTGATTGCCTGACATGACAGTGCTGTAAAAATAAATCTTTAAAAAAAATGACGTAGCGCTCCGCGGTATTTTTGATTCTCAGTGCAGATAAAGCAGACAGCTATGGGTTGCCACCCCCATCTGCCTGGCGTTACCTTGGCTGGCAATCAAAATACAGGGAAGCTGTGGTCTGGTATTCTCAGGGTGGGAAGGTCCATAGTTATTGGACCTTCACAGCCTAAAAATAGCACAGCAAGAAGGCCTGCGGAGACACCATCACATGTTTCTCAACGCTGGCAAGAAACTAGCCAGGTATTTCACCGGTCAGGAACAACCACGGGAAGCCTAAAAATAGCAGGCCGCAGGCACCCCAGACGTGGCACATCCACTAGATGCGCCAATTCTGGCGCTTCACCCCAGCTCATCCCGTGCCCTTGTGCAGTGGCAAACGGGGTAATAAATGGGGTTGATACTAGCTGTAAAGTCACCTGACATCAAGCCCAGCAGTTTGTGATGTCATGGCGTCTATCAGATACCCGACATCATAAACTGTCAGTACCAACGAAAAAAAAAAATCGACAAAAAATGTATTTGAAAAAACAATCCCCAAAACATTTCCTCCTTCACCAATTGAATGTAAGAAAAAAAATAAGGGGGTTCCACGACGACTCTGGACCATCTAGAATATGGGGGGAAACACTTAGGGAACGTATCCCCCATTTTCTAGGAGTGCAGACCCTCCATGTGAGGAGTGTGGGTGCAATGAATCTGCACTCACTCTCCTCGGGTCCACAGCAGCAGAGTCCATGTCGTAACGGTTGCTACCAAAGCTGCAATGCCCTGCTCATGAGGTAAGGGCATGCCTAATTAGGAGAACTATTCTACATTTCCAAATATTGGTATTTGCTGATATTATTGCTATTCCACCTACTATATATTGGGGATAGGATCTTGGAGATGGAATACCCCTTTAAGTCCAGTTATCCAGCTGAATGAATACTAAACAACAGAGCTCGCTATTTAGATGTGTTTTCTTGTGGCGTATAACGGACTCTCATGTTTGGTAGTCGTTCAGAAGGGCAACTATAAAATCAAATACCTCCATTTGGAAATGTAGTATAGTTCTCCTCATCAACTATGTTCCTTACCTCATGAGCAGGCATTGCAGTAATAATAATAATTTATTCATTCATATAGAGCTATTAATTCCATAGCGCTTTTCATACATTGGGGCTCACAATCTAAATTCCCTATCTGTATGTCTTTGGAGTGTAGGAGGAAACCAGAGTACCCGGAGGAAACCCACACAAACACAGGAAGAACATACAAACTCTTGCAGATGGTGTCCTTGGACGGAATTAAACCCAGGACCTCAGCGCTGCAAGACTGCAGTGCTAACCACTGAGCCACCGTGCCGCCCATTTAGCTTACAGATGCATAACCACCACTCACTGTGTCTGAACACAGGAAGCTGAGCTGACAGACGCTCTGTGCATGCGGCATCGTCTATTGTGAAGAAGAGGGCCGCGGGGGATCAACGCTGCACAGGTACCGTGGGACACCGGGGAACACCGGTGGGTTTATAGGGGGTGACCTGGCAGGGCCTGGGGAGGAGTTTTCTGTCTCATATGTCATGGCACATGCGACAGAAATCAGAGGAGTATGGTGAATGTGGCCGGCGCACTGCTGTGCGTGCAGCCATCTTGGATTTCCGGGAGGGGATCAGGGGGGGCACTTTGGCGACACCGGGGGACCGGAGGGGACCGGGTAGGAGATTTATCATGTTTGTTCATGCCAGATGGGAGATAAATAATTTTTTACCAATGCTGTCATTTACTGTAACGTGATCATCGGTATACGGTGTATACCGGTGATCACGTGAGCGGGGACCGGAAAAACCGGCCTAAATCATGATCTCCAGGGTCTCAGCTACCCCCTGAAACCCCGGAGATTTTCTGACGCTGGGGGACGCTATTCACTTATTTCTGCCTGCTGTTTATAAACGGCAGATCAGAATAAGGCTACATTCATATGACCGATCCATTTTTGCTGTCTGCAAAAAACGGTTTGTGTTTTTTATGGGTGCATCCGTGGGGCATCCGTTTCTGTTCCATATAGGGTCTGTATGTCATCCGTGTGCCTTTCGTTTGTTTGCGTACTGCAAAAAACTGAAGAAGGGAAAATACATAAATTTACCCAGGATCTGTGATGCCCTGGACCCCCAGGGGTAACAGGTAACAACACACAACACCACACACACCCCCACCCCAGTGAGGCACCAGCAGCCAACAAGTCCTGACCGCCTCCCTCAGGTCTAGCAAGGCACACCAGGTGGGCGGAGCCAGGCGGATAGGCACGCCCTCTGAGGAGTCAGCTGGCCTGAGGCAGGGAAAGGACAAGTGAGTCGAGTGGGGAGAGGAGTAGTGAGAGGAGTAAAAGTGGCGAGCTGAGAGTCAGGGGCCTAAGACAGAGCCTAGGACCCCTTGTAACGGTCAGGCAGGCAGACGGTGGTGGCCGTCTGCAGGAGTCCGGTCAGGGACTGAACTGCGGAACCATAGGGATCGAGAAGAGGGTGGTGACCCTTCGGTCCCAAACTGGAGAGCTAACAAGTCAACCGGAGCACCAGGCAGGGTACTCAGACCCCATTCTATCCCAGAAGCAACCGGGCTCAGACAAATCTACTGATTTCAGTCTGGACCTCAGGGGTTCATTCCCCCAAAGTCCCGATAGATGGCAACAGCCCACCGAATCCGGATAAGAGCCACCACCAAGGGCCAGAGATCAAACAGAAAAAAGCTGTGGAAATAAAAGCGCAGATAGGGTATTACCCCAATATGTGCGGGGTGAGGAGGGGGGAGTAATCTTACTCACCAGATGCAGTTGTGACAGTCACAGCTACTTTACTCGCGTGTAGAACTTGATCACGGCTGCAGCCACCCAAACGGCAGATAACAGAGAGGAGTAGAGAAGGGTGATTTAATGCCGCGCTAAATGATCACTGTTCAAATGTCAGATTAACGTGTCTTTATTGTTGGCATAGGTCTACGCGTTTCAGGAGCTCAGCTTCCTTTCTCAGGACCGTCAAGCACAAAAGAAACATCAAATCTACAAAGGTGGAAACAGACATACATTAAATAGTGGCTATTTAATGTGTCTGTTTCCACCTTTGTAGATTTGATGTTTCTTTTGTGCTTGACGGTCCTGAGGAAGGGAGCTGAGCTCCTGAAACGAGTAGACCTATGCCAACATTAAAGACAAGTTAATCTGACATTTGAACAGTGATCATTTGGCGCGGCATTAAATCACCCCTCTCTACTCCTCTCTGTTAAGGGCCAGAGATCCAAAGGGCCAGCGCCTGCGGGCAAAAGGGCTCCTCCGGTACCCAAAAGCCGGGGAGCGGACTACCGTTGCTGAAGCATAGGAGTCACTATAGCAAATTTAAAGGTGCAGGAGAAAGGCAACATCACCAACCTCATTGGGGACACACGCAGCCGGCTGCGGGCACCGATCTACACCGAACTTGGTTTACCATTGACTCTGGGTGGTTTAATCATGAGTACACCAGTGCCATCAGGCACCATGCTGCAAGTGAGCCCCTGCATCCTGCAACTTCCCGCTCCTGCCACCTGGCCCCAGGACCAACAAACCCCCCACCCACGGAGGGGGTCAACACCTAGATGCGACCCACCACCGATCCCGGATGAGCCCCCGCACCCTCACCGCAGCGGTGGTGCCCATCACCTCACCACGACCCTTGGGTGGCGTCACGAACTGTTACCGGTCACCGCGGCTCCGGCCATGAAACCGGTCCACCCCAAACCAAACAACCAACCCCCCCCCCTTTCCAGAGCGACGTGGCCCCCGGTCCGGAGGTGCTCGAGCCACGTCAACCCAAGCCCGGATCCGAGCAGCTCGGCGGAGAGCAGCCGAGCCCCCAGGGGGGTACAGATCCATAGCTTCAACCTACATGAGGCGGTCACATGTTCACTCCAGTGCCATTTTCTACAGCTTTTCACAGCGTAGAGCGCTCTGGTGATGTTTTTGTGCTTGTACACTTCATATCAGTCTTTTCTGTCATTGTAATGGCAGAAAGACACATAATATCAAACTCTCCTGCATTTTGTAATTTTGCACCCTTTGGTGCCTTTCATGTGGCACTAAGGGGTGCTTAGCCTTGTATTTAGCCAAAAAAATGAAAAAAAATGACGAAGGGTTCCCCCTATTTTTGTAGCCAGCTAGGGTAAAGCAGACGGCTGCAGCCTGCAGACCACAGCTGGCAGCTTCACCTTGGCTGGTAATCCAAAACTGAGGGCACCTCACGCTGTTATTTTAAATTAAATAAATAATTTAAAAAAAAAAACACGTGGGGAAACCCCAAAATTGGATCACCAGCCAAGGTAAAGCAGACAGCTGGGGTCTGATATTCTCAGACTAGGGAAGTCCATAGTTATTGGACTCTCCCCAGCCTAAAAATGGCAGTCCGCAGCCGCCCCAGAAGTGGCGCATCCATTAGATGCGCCAATCCTGGTGCTTCGCCCCAGCTCATCCCGTGCCCTGGTGCGGTGGCAAACGGGGTAATATATGGGGTTAATACCAGATGTGTAATGTCACCTGGCATCAATGCCTTGGGTTAGTGATGTCACGCGTCTATCAGATACCCGACATCACCAACCCAGTCAGTAATAAAAAAAAATAGATGACAAACACATTTTTATTTGAAAAAACACTGCCCAACTCATTCCTTCTTTCACCAATTTATTAGAAAGAAAAACAAATCCAGGTCTGCTGTAATCCAAGGGGCTCCCATGACGATCCACACTGTCCCAGTCAACGAAGAGCAGGATGTTCCCCATTGGCTGGGAGAGCAATGCAGTGACCTGAGCTAACATCAATGGGTCAGCCCAGGTCACTGCAGGGCATGACAAGTGCTGCTGTCAGCAAGGTACATTACCTGCGGTGATCTCCTGCACTGCTGACAGCACCTGTCACTGAGTTCAATGACCTTCACAGCCAAGTATCGCGAGAGGCTCGTGACGTCACCGCTAGTCACAGTCTCGGGTCGGAAGTGAAAGAAGGTGATGTGACAAGCGGCGGCCATGGAGGACAGTGACAGCGCTGAGGTCGGGAGGGCGGGACTTCAGCACCGCAGGTAAGCCGAGCGGGGTCATGTGTGCCGAGTGCGAGGTGGGCGGAACCTAGCGGGGTAATGTGTGCAGAGTGCCAGGTGGGCGGAGCCTAGCGGGGTAATGTGTGCAGAGTGCCAGGTGGACGGAGCCTAGCGGGGTAATGTGTGCAGAGTACCAGATGGGCGGAGCCTAGCGGGGCCATGTGTGCAGAGTGCAAGGTGGGCAGGGCCTAGCGGGACTATGTGTGCAGAGTGACAGGTGGGTGGACCCTAGCATGACCATGTGTGCAGAGTGCCAGGTGGGCGGGGCCTTGTGGGACCATGTGTGCAGAGTGTCAGGTGGGCGGAGCCTAGCAGGGTAATGTGTGCAGAGTGCTAGGTGGGCGGAGCCTAGCGGAACCATGTGTGCAGAGTGCCAGGTGGGCAGAGCCTAGCGGGACCATGTGTGCAGAGTGCCAGGTGGGCGGAGCCAAGCGGGGTAATATGTGCAGAGTCTTAGGTGGGCGGAGCCTAGCGGGACTATGTGCGCAGAGTGACAGGTGGGCGGAGCCTAGCGGGACTATGTGTGCAGAGTGCCAGGTGGGCGGAGCCTAGTGGGGTATTGTGTGCAGTGTGCCAGGTGGGCGGAGCCTAGCGGGACCATGTGTGCAGAGTTCCAGGTGGGCGGAGCCTAGCGGGACCATGTGTGCAGAGTGACAGGTGGGCGGAGCCTAGCGGAACCATGTGTGGAAAGTGCCAGGTGGGCGGAGGCTAGCGGGACCATGTGTGCAGAGTGCCAGGTGGGCGGAGCCTAGCAGGGTAATGTGTGCAGAGTGCCAGGTGGACGGAGCCTAGCGGGACCATGTGTGCAGAGTGACAGGTGGGCGGAGCCTAGTGGGATAATGTGTGCAGAGTGACAGGTGTGTGGAGCCTAGCGGAACCATGTGTGCTGGTGGCGGAATGCGAAGTGGGTGGAGCTTAGCAGGGCCATGTGGCGTTGAGGACGTCAGTGTCATGGACTGCATGGCTGGGGACAGGTGAGTGTGTGTGTGTGTGTGTACATGCCGCGTGCAGGTGGGGGTGGAGCGAGCTGATCGGGGAAGTGTCTGCTTCCTGCACACGTAACTAGGATAAATATCGGGTTACTAACCAAAGCGCTTTGCCTGGATACCCGATGTTTATCTTGGTTACCAGCTTACCGCAGGCTGCCAGCGATGGCTCCCTGCATACTGTAGCTGTAAAAAGCCCTGCTTTTGCTGCTAGAACCGTTCTCGAACGTAACTCAAACTGTCGAGCTTTTAGCACAAAGCTCGAGTTCTAGTTCGATCTAGAACACCCCCCAAAATCACTCGAACCGCGAACTGGAGAACCACAAACTGCGCTCAACTCTACTAATGAAGTCCAACAGCCAGTTTTTGGATGCCACTATGTTTCCTCAGTGTTTACTATTATAATGGCTTACTAACAATGAGCTTAAGGGTGCAATGCAGAGGTGCTGGAAATTGCTTGACACCAGTGGGACACTAATGAAGTCCAACTGCCACTTTTTGGATGCCACTAATTTTCCTCAGTGTTTGCTATTATAATAGCTTAGTAAAAATGAGCTTGAGGGTGCAATGCAGAGGTGCTGGAAATTGCTTGGCACCAGTGGGACACTAATGAAGTCCAACAGCCACTTTTTGGATGCCACTAACTCGCAGCACTCTTTTCAATTAAAATGGCTTTGCAAAAATGTGCAGGAGGGGAGAATGCAGAGGTGGTGGGACTTGCTTGGCACAAGTGCCACAATAATGGAGGACAGCAGCCACTCTTTGGATGACACTAACTGGCAGCACTCTGCAATTAAAATGGCTTTGCTAAAAAGGGCAGGAGGGTACAATGGCCAGGTTGTGGGCCAGTGTACAGGAAAGGAAGCCTCACTTTCTATCCCTCCTAATGGTGAAATGCAGCAAGGAAGTCCCTGTGCTTAGCTAAACAGACACTGTTATCTGTAGCTTTTAAAAACTGTTTCCACTGACCTGACTGTCACCTATGGCTCTGAGCCTGCTGTAATTAGCCCTTAAAAGGGCTGAAATAATATTCTAACCCTAATCTGTAGAACGCTCTTTGTATAGCATACACAGCAGGACCGGCGACAGGAGATGCGTGAGAGGTGACTGACACCCAGACGCAGAAGGCAGATAATGCCGCGTTGGAACAAAATGTCCGTTTTTATAATGCAAGGACATGTGACATGGACAGCCTGTGACACATGCCCTTGCTTCTCTGGCAAAAAGTCCACTTAACTGTGTGTGTGTCTGGGATTGGCAAAAAGCTGGCCCGCCACACTACACGCGCGCTTAGGGAAGGAAGGAAAAAAAAGGGCTATCTCCATTATCCCTGCAGCAGTGATCTGAACGCGCAGCCCCCGCACACTATACGCTGACATTTCATAATAGCGTGAGTCACAGAGTGACTTACACTATTACAGTGAAAACCCAGCCAGTAATTCGCTAGGCTTTTTGCTGATAGAACCGTTCTTGAACGTAACTCGAGCTAACGAACTTTTAGCAAAAAGCTCGAGTTCTAGATTGATCTAGAACACCCACCAAAATCACTCGAACCACGAACTGGAGAACCACAAACCATGAACCGCGCTCATCTCTACTCAACACGTCATATTATCTGCTACACCCGCAAGCTTCAAACGGAACCTTTAAACTCATCTGTTTAGAAATGACTATAACCTTCAATGACACCACCACCGTGCGTAGCTGCTGCCCCACCACCGTGCAGAGCTGCCGCCCCACCACCGTGCGGAGCTGCCACCCCACCACTGTGCGGAGCTGCTGCCTAACGTACACCACACCTAATGTCTCCTTCCCAAAATACTTTACAATGTAATCCCGCAAGGGCTGGGCCCTCTTCCCTCTGTACCAGTCTGTCTATTGTTACTTGTATATGTATTCTGTATGTAACCTTCTTCTCATGTACAGCACCATGGAATCAATGGTGCTCTTTAAATAAATAATAATAATAACTTCTTTGTCTGTACTCACTGCAGCTTTGGAGCAGACCTCTGATTCCCAGGCTATAGTGTGACTGAACAGCTATGCAGACTTAACATCTCTGTTACCCCATACTCAGCAGGGCTGGTTGAAACATGAGAGCTGTTAGGAAGCAAGTGCGATTGGGTTGACACCACAGAGGAATGGAGGATTTGGGATATTGAACTTGAGGTGGAGGAGAGGCCACTTTATGGAGCACTTGAGATCCATTGAAGCAGATGCTGTTTTGCTGCCTCATCTACATTTGTTTGTGATGGTCGTGTCCATTAAAAAAATGGGATCATATCAGATTATCCACAGGAAGTAGTACACCTGTTATTTTGGCTGTTATTTGTTGTTACGAATCGGTGCTGCCGTAAACGCAAGCAGCCTGCTGTGGTTCAAGTTGCGCCCAGGCGTCAGCTGCCATTTAGGGCTGTGGCTTGGGTTGTCCAGCTGGCTGCTTTCTCCTCTACGTCTAAGTATGGTGAGGTGGCTAGTGCGCATGCATGTGCCGATTTACCCCAGCTGCAGCCTAACTCCAGTGTTTTGCCTAATGAGTATGCTCAGCCTGACTGCGCCATTCCTGAGGCTAAAGCCCACTTTACATGTTGCAATTAGTTGTACAATCGCATTTGCGATGTGACACGCCCAGGTTGCATACGGGATCTTATGAGATTGCACATAGGTTGTTCATTTGCTGTCACACGAGCGTTAGTAGTCTATGTTAAATTGATCAATTTTGTGTGCGATCCTTTAGATCATGTGCTCTGTGACGTATGCATTGGGCATCTTTTTTTTTTTTTTTATTTATTGACTTGCCAAGCGTGTGTAATGTGTAGGGATGCGTTTTTACTATGTCATCTGCCGTTCAGCTCTGCTACATGGCCGCTAACAGCAGACACAGACAGCCATGTAGCAGAGCTGAATGGCAGATGACAGCAGACACAGACAGAGCCGCACTGTCAGAATGAACTCGGGTGAACTTCACCCGACTTCACGGTCATGCTGCAGCTCTGTCTGTGTCGCGCCCTGATTAGCGGTCACCTGTGAAGGGCTCACCGGTGACCGCTAATACCCTAAGTGACTGAAGTTAGCAGCCCTCTCTCATACTCACCAATCCCCGATCCCCGGCACTGCACGGCGTTCACACTGCTCCGGCGGCTTTTACTGTTTTGAAAAAGCCGGCCGCCCATTAAACAATCTCGTATTCCCTGCTTTCCCCGCCCACCAGCGCCTATGATTGGTTACAGTGAGACACGCCCCCACGCTGAGTGACAGGTGTCACACTGCACCCAATCACAGCAGCCGGTGGGCGTGTCTATACTGTGTAGTGAATAGAGTTGAGCGAACCGGTCCCGGTTCGGCTCGAGGCCGGTTCGCCGAACGGAGGTCCCGTTCGAGTTCGGCTCGTCGAACGTTCGACGAACCGAACTCGAACTGCATAGGAAACAATGGCAGGCAATCACAAACACAGAAAAACACCTAGAAAACACCCTCAAAGGTGTCCAAAAGGTGACAAACAACTCAAACACATGGGAAAGTGACAAGGACATATACTCATGCGAAAACAAAACAGCTGGACAAGGAAAAAGAGGAGGACACACAGATATATGAGTATATGCAAGGAAACATCGATTCCATTATTGTGCAACTTGAGCCCTGCTCATTTTAGACTTCCAATCTGGATAAATTGCCTGAGCTCGCCACGTACGCCTTGGGGATCTTGTCGTGTCCTGCAGCCAGCGTTCTCTCGGAACCTGTCTTCAGTGCTGCTGGGGGTCTGCTGGCAGATAAGCACACGTGTCTGTCCACTGACAATGTGGACATGGCTCTCAGAGGACTTTTCTTCCCCTGGGTCAGCCAGGGGACGGGAAAGGCACGCGTATTTTTGAGAGTGCTTCATGCAAAGCATCTTTTTCTTTTTCAAAAGGGGGCTCAACCGATGCCAGTCAAGTGGGGTGTGTGTGGCACAGTTAGTGGAAACGAGGGAGACTGTGGTTGGAGTCCCCTCGCTGTGTCTCTAAAAGAACCAAGATGAACAAGTCATGGCTCTCAGCGGACTTTTCTTCCCCTGGGTCAGCCAGGGGACGGGAAAGGCACGCGTATTTTTGAGAGTGCTTCATGCAAAGCATCTTTTTCCTTTTCAAAAGGGGGCTCAACCGATGCCAGTCAAGTGGGGTGTGTGTGGCCCAGTTAGTGGAAACGAGGGAGACTGTGGTTGGAGTCCCCTCGCTGTGTCTCTAAAAGAACCAAGATGAACAAGTCATGGCTCTCAGAGGACTTTTCTTCCCCTGGGTCAGCCAGGGGACGGGAAAGGCACGCGTATTTTTGAGAGTGCTTCATGCAAAGCATCTTTTTCTTTTTCAAAAGGGGGCTCAACCGATGACAGTCAAGTGGGGTGTGTGTGGCACAGTTAGTGGAAACGAGGGAGACTGTGGTTGGAGTCCCCTCGCTGTGTTTTACATGCTTTTAGAAGGGCATGACATGGCTTGGAGGTTGACTTTCATCATCTGCAAACTGTTGGCTACCAAAATGCTGCCTTTCCAACAACTGTGGTTATAGACAATGAGGAACATACTGATGAAGATGAGACGCAGATACCCGATTGGGATGACAACTTACATATTCGGTCAGGGCAAGAAGAGGCTCAGTCTGAGGGGGAGGGGAGTGCAAACACAACAATTGATGATGAAGTTCTAGATCCCACCTACTGTCAACCCACAGTCAGACAATCGAGGAGGTCAACAGAGGCGGTGGAGGAGGATGCAACCGACGATGAAGTAACCTTGCGCCTTCCTGGACACAGTCGGAGCACTGGTAGCATGTCTACAACTGCATCCTCAGCCACCACTCTGCCTCTGAGCATTATTCGGGGTGGATCAACAGGTCGCATGGCCTCTAAGCCTTGCCTAGCCTGGTCCTTTTTTGACATAAAAAAAGATCGCCCAAATTATGTGATCTGTAACATTTGGCATGGTTATCTTAGTAGAGGTCAAAACCTCAGCAGTTTCACAACTTCTTCCATGAATCGTCACATGAATAAATATCATATGGCCTGGTGGGAAGCTCACCGTGCTGCAATGCGGCCTAGCGGAGCCAACCATCCACCGCCTGCCCCTTCCAGTGCATCCGCGCGCTCGTCATCTTCTAGGACTGTGGGGACAGCTGTCACACCTGTTTTTCCACCCACAACTTCCACCACTGTAACCGCAACAGGCAGTTTGCTTGGTAGGTCGTCAGTTGGTTTGGAAGGGGAAACAAGTGATTGTGTACAGCTCTCTCAAACATCGATAGCACCAACGTTGGATGAAGGCAACATCATGTCTCCGCCTGCACTTTCCTCACAAACCTGCATTTTTCCAGGGACACCCTACTCAACACCGTCTACACACAGCAGCCAGATCTCTGTCCCTCACATGTGGTCAAATAAAAGGCCACTTCCTGCGACCCATGACAAAGCTAAGAGGTTGACTCTATCCCTCTGTAAGCTGTTGGCTACCGAAATGCTGCCTTTCCGCCTAGTGGACACACAGGATTTTAGAGACCTTATGTCTGTCGCTGTGCCCCAGTACCAGATGCCTAGTCGCCACTACTTCTCTAAGAAAGGTGTGCCCGCGCTACACCAGCATGTCGCACACAACATCACCGCTTCCTTGAGAAACTCTGTGTGTGAACGGGTGCATTTCACCACCGATACTTGGACCAGTAAGCATGGACAGGGACGTTACATGTCGCTGACTGGCCACTGGGTAACTATGGTGATAGATGGTGAAGGGTCTGCTGCACAAGTCTTGCCGTCCCCACGACTTGTGTGTCAATCCTCTGTCTGTCCAAGTTCCGCAACTGCTTCTGCATCCTCCACCTCATCTGGGTCCTCCACCTCCGCCCCAAGCCTGCCTGGTCAGGCCACCAGCGTTCTCACTGCGCAGAAGGAATCACGCAACCCTCATTACTATGCTGGCAGCAGAGCGCAACGGCATCAGGCGGTCTTTAGCTTGACATGTCTTGGGAATAAGAGTCAAACAGCTGAGGAGTTGTGGTCAGCTCTGCGGTCCGAGTTTAATAAATGGTTGTCTCCACTCAACCTGCAGCCTGGTAAGGCCGTGTGCGACAATGCTGCAAACCTGGGTGCGGCCCTTCGCCTGTGCAAGCTGGCACACGTTCCTTGTATGGCTCACGTGTTGAACCTTGTTGTCCAGCAATTTTAACCCACTATCACGGCCTAGATGGGATTCTGCACAGGGCATGGTCACTCTCTGCTCACTTCTGCCGTTTAAACGCCGCAGCTGACTTGACTTGCATTGCTCCAGAAGTCTTTCAGCCTGCCGGTTCATCACCTGAAATGCGATGTATCGACACGCTGGAATTCGACTCTCCACATGATACAGAGACAGCACCACCGAGCCCTGGTGCATTACGTCATGACGTATAGCCTAGGCCAATGAGATGCAGAGGTGGGGCAGATTACACTGCTAGAGTGGTCTCAGATCAAGGACCTATGCACCCTTCTGCACAGTTTCGACATGGCGACGAATATGTTTAGCGCTGACAATGCCATTATCAGCATGACGATTCCAGTCATTTACATGCTGGAGCACACGCTAAACACTATTCGGAGTCAGGGGGTGGGACAACAGGAAGGGGAGGAACTACAGGAGGATTCATATGCGCAAGACACAACAACATCACCAAGGTCCAGACGTTCATCATCACCAAGGCGCCAGGCATGGGACCATGGGGGACAGGGATCAACAAGGGCGCATGGTAGCAGGCGAGATGTTGAGGAAGGTGCAGGAGGACATGAAGATATGGAGGACGAACTGTCCATGGACATGGAAGACTCAGCAGATGAGGGGGACCTTGGTCAAATTTCAGTTGAAAGAGGTTGGGGGGAGATGTCAGAGGAAGAAAGAACGGTTAGCACCTCTATGCCACAAACACAGCGTGGACTTGGTCCGCATGGCTGCGCAAGACACATGAGTGCCTTCTTGTTGCACTACCTCCAACATGACCCTCGTATTGTCAAAATTAGAAGTGATGATGACTACTGGATTGCCACACTATTAGATCCCCGGTACAAGTCCAAATTTTATGACATAATTCCAGCCATAGAAAGGGACGCACTTATGCAGGAGTATCAGCAGAAGCTGTTACTCGATCTTAGATCCGCTTTTCCACCAAACAACCGTGCAGGTGCAGGGAGTGAATCTCCCAGTTGTAACTTGACAAACATGGGACGGTCTCGTCATCTTCAACAGTCTACACGTACCAGTAGGACCGTATCTGGTGCTGGTAACAGCAATTTAATGGAATCTTTTCATAATTTTTTTAGACCCTCCTTTGCAAGGCCACCAGAGACAACAAGTCTGACACATAGTCAACGGCTGGAGAGGATGACACAGGAGTATCTACAAATGAACATCGATGCCATGACTTTGCAAATAGAGCCTTGCTCATTTTGGGCTTCAAATCTAGAAAAATGGCCAGAGCTATCCAGTTACGCCTTGGAGATTTTGTCGTGTCCAGCTGCCAGCGTTGTCTCTGAACGTGTCTTCAGTGCTGCTGGGTGTGTGCTGACAGATAAGCGCACGCGTCTGTCCAGTGACAATGTGGACAGACTGACGTTCATCAAAATTAACAAGTCATGGATCCAGAAGGAATTTACAATCCCTGTGTCATCCTGGGGAGAGTAAATGCTTGTGGATTTGGAATGTGCTTGATGCAAATCTAGCTGTGAAGTGTACAACTATGGCACAACTGCTGCCACTGAATGGGTGGGTGTGTGTGGGGCATAATTTTTGGAAAAAAGGGAGGCTCCGCTTGGAGTAACCCTTGCTTACATTGTTTTTAAAAGGAGCCAAGATGACCAAGTCATGGTTCAGCAAAGACTTTATCTACCTACCCCGGTGTCATGCTGGGGACGGTTAATTATGGCGTATTTTTGAATGTGCTTGATGCAAATCAAAACATCCTGTTTGCAACTAGGGCACAAGTGCTGCCACTGATGGGGTGTCTGTGTGCCCAATTTTTGGGAAAAAGGGAGACTCCGCTTGGAGTAACCCTTGCTTGCTGTGTTTTTTAAAAATGATACAAGATGAACAGATCTGAAGGCAAGATGAAGGCAACATCATGTCTCCGCCTGCACTTTCCTCACAAACCTGCATTTTTCCAGGGACACCCTACTCAACACCGTCTACAGACAGCAGCCAGATCTCTGTCCCTCAGATGTGGTCAAATAAAAGGCCACTTCCTGCGACCCATGACAAAGCTAAGTGGTTGACTCTATCCCTCTGTAAGCTGTTGGCTACCGAAATGCTGCCTTTCCGCCTAGTGGACACACAGGATTTTAGAGACCTTATGTCTGTCGCTGTGCCCCAGTACCAGATGCCCAATCACCACTGCTTCTCCAAGAAAAGCATGCCCGCGCTACACCAGCATGTCGCACACAACATCACCACTTCCTTGAGAAAATCTGTGTGCGACAGGGTGCATTTCAACACAGATACTTGGACCAGTAAGCATAGACAGGGTCATTACATGTCACTGACTGGGCACTGGCAAACTATGGTGAGAGATGGAGAAGGGTCTGCTGTACAAGTCTTGCCGTCCCCACGAGTTGTTTCAATCCTTCTTCTGTATGTAGAAGTTAATACACTGCTTCTGCCTCTTCAACCTCGTGTGGGTCCTCCACCTTGGCGCAAACCCTGTGTGGTCAGGCCACCCTTCCTTGCAACTGCGCACAAGGACTACCACACACCTCCTTACTATGCTGGCAGCAGAGCTCAATGCCATCAGGCGGTCAAAGTTTTACTTTGAAATGTATGGGAAATGTGAGTCACACCGCTATTCCAGAGAATAGTAGTCAGGCAGGGTCAAAACATTAATTGAGGAACAGGAACAGAATGGGACGGCCAGGACTTAATCAGAAAACAAGCAGAGGTGAAATGCGGATCGGCCAACAAGGTACATAAACAGCAAGCAGGAAAAGTAGTCAGGTAACAAGCACACAAAATCATAAAACTGAACTGGGGGTAAAATTAACCAGAGGTTCATAGCTATGGCTGGCAGTGGTCTGCAGACAGGATGGGCATAAAAAAGGGTGTGGTGTCTTCCCATTGGTTGTAGCTGAATGATGGTATTTCATCTGTGAGATACCCACCAGCTACATTCAGCCAGAGATTCTGCATCTGTCAAGGTAATGCAGCCCAGTGGGTGAGCATAACCTGCGTCTACCTGCGCCGCTGGCATCGACTACTCTCCCATCATCAGCACTATTCATGAAAGGAACACGTTGTCACCTGGCGACCGGAGTACAAATTGACGGAGCGGACTCCGTTGGTGACTTAACAGCCGTGTGCGGCAATGATGCAAACCTGGCTGCGGGCCATCCTCAGGGCAATGTGACACACGTGCCTTGTATGGCTCACGTGTTGAACCGAATTCTCCAGCAATTTTTAAAACACCATCACGGCCTACATGGACTTGTGCAGCGGGCACGCTCGCTATGTGCTCACTTCCATCGTGCGCACACAGCAGCTCAACAACTTTCATCACTCCGGAAGTCTTAGGGTCTGGCAGTTAAACGCCGGAAATGCGATGTTCCGACACGCAGGAATTGGAATCTGCACATGTTGCAGCGTGTGTGGCAGCACCGCAGAGCCCTGCTGAAATACGGTATGACATATAGCCTGGGATAACTTGATCAAGAGGTGGTGCAGATCACGCTGCTGGAGTGGTGTCAGATCAAGGACCTATGCACCCTGCTACACAGTTCACAAATGTCGACGAAGATGTTTAGCACTGGCAATGTCATTCTCAGCGTGACAATTCTGGTCATCTACATGATGGAGCACACTGTAATTATTATTCGGAGTCAGGTGTTGGGACAAGAGGAAGGGGAGGAAGTACAGGAGGAGTCATATGCGGAAGGGATAACAAGATCTACGAGGTCCAGATGGTCAGCGGCACCTATGCGGCATTCATGGTGAGGGAGAGGGATTAACAAGGGCGCATAGTATCAGCAAAAAGTGTTGATGAAAGTGCAGGAGCCCATGAAGAAATGGAGGACGAACTGGCGATGGGCATGGAAGACTCAGCAGATGAGTGAGAGCTTGCTCACATTTTGGTTGTGCGAGGTTGTGGGGAGAGGGCAGAGCAAGGATGCACGATTCTCACCTCTCTGCCACCAACACACCAAGGACTTGGTCCTCCTGGATGCACAAGACACATGAGCGCCTTCTTGCTGCACTACCTACATGACCCTCGGATTGTATGAATTTGAAGTAATCCTGAATACTGGGTTGCCACACTGTTAGATCCTCGGTACAAGACAAAATTTGGCGAACTAATTCCTGCCATAGAAATGGACGCACGTATACAGGAGTATCTGCAGAATGTGGTACGCAATCTTAGATCTACTTTTCCACTAAACACCAGTGCTGCACAGAGTGAATCTCAATGCTTTGTCATGGATAGGAGGAAATGGTCTTTTACTTGTCCACATCGGAGGGACCGAGGGATGGCTGCTGTGCTGAGATGGCGTTGAGTACGGTGTCCCTGCACAGTTGCACTTTTGGTCATATCCCAAAATGAGTTGAAAAAGGACAGATGCTGTTGGAAAGGGGAACAGGTGTGTTGGAAAGGGGAAAAAAGTTTTGGTCCGTGGATTTGGTGGTTAAGCAACTGTAACATTTGCTGAAGAAACACCATCTGTTACAGTGGGACTGGCAGATTTGGATAAAGTGGTATATAATCTGTGACAGCTATATAACGAAAATTAATAAGAAAAGAAAGAGAAAGGTATATATCCCCATCAGCAGTCAGTGTCCACCGTGCTCCCAGTTGGAAAACGAGAGGTTGGCAACTGGAAGGTTTGGTGGAGGATACAGAGCTGTGTGGCTATGAAACTAATAGTAACCTGAACCGAGTTAGACGCCATTCGGATCTGGAGACTGTGAGCCCTGTTAGCGTCACAGGGTCCACATGCCCACCCAGCCCAGGAACTCCCTGTTAACAACACAGGGGCCATTAAGTACGCTGACCGTGTGCGTAGGGGCCACACCTGTGGACAGCAGGCGCATCAGCAGCAGCAGGCCTGTTAATGCCACTGGGCTGCACAAGCAGGACTGGTAGGACAGGAGCTGGTCTTAACCGTTCTGCGTTACCAACTGTGGTGGTGGCCTGCATCGACACCCTATCCCTGCCTACCTCTGGCCTAAAGCCGCAATGGGTTCAACACATGGAGGTGTGCTCTTTCGGAGCATAATAGAAGACTGCGCACCTCCTTGTTGGCTCCAGCCCCTTTTATAACCTGGGTCCGCCCCAAACCAGGGTGAACCACAATGCACCTCCTGGAGACAAAAGTAGAGTGACACGTCATGAGTGGCATAACTAGCGTCCTATTTGGAACCGCAACTTCAATGATGACCTCATGGCTGCCATGACCCAAACACCTCACCAGTCATCGTCTGACCATCAATAATGCGGTGACAAGTCATAGGTGTGGGCCTCTGCAAGCCATTTGGGAGGACACCTGATGCCCTGTGGTCTATATGGGACCCCACATCAGGGCCAGGGCCAAAGAGTTCATTACCGGACCAAGTCTCTGATGCAGGAAGTGCCTGAGCATGCTCAGTAACATGAAATACAGTCTCTGAAAAAAGACTATCAGCTTTAGCATGGTGTCTAGGCACAAAACAGGACTTAGACCCGGCACGGAATGCAAGCACCTGTGCAAAGAGGCTTTTCACACTTAGTGTGGGAGCATGCGCTGTATCCCGAAAAAAAGACTTAGCGTCAGGAATAACACAGTCAGGCTGAGCATACTCACTAGGCGAAACACTGTAATTATGCTGCAGCTGGGGTACATCGGCACACGCATGCGCACTAGCTGCCTCTCCACACTTAGACGTGGAGGGGAAATTGCTCTTGGAGATGCTGTCTATGAACAGAAGGAAAAGCTAAAGGAAGCCTGACTTTCTATCCCTCCGAATTATGAAATGCAGCAATGAATTCCATGAGTTTGCTATAACATTAGCGTAGCAAAATGTGCATGAGGGTGTCATGTAGAGGTGCTAGAAATAGCTTGTCACCAGTGGGGCACTAATGGAATACAACAGCCAGTTCTATGATGCCACTAAATGGCAGTATTTTGTGCTATCATTATAGCTTATTAAAACAGAGCAGGAGGGTGTCATGCAGAGGTGCTGCACATAGATTTGCAGTAGTGTGAATAGACAAAAGTACAATAGCCACGTTTAGGATGCCACTAGGTACACTGAGTGTTTGCTAGTATAATGGCTTAGTTTAAAAAAGTTGGAGTGTGCAATGCAGGCAGACGCGCTGCAAATATCTTTACAATAGTGTGAATAGACAAAAGTACAATAGCCACGTTTAGGATGCCACTAGGTACACTGACTGTTTGCTAGTATAATGGCTTAGTTTAAAAAAGTTGGAGTGTGCAATGCAGGCAGACGTGCTCTGCAAATGTCTTTGCACTAGTGGGACTATAGCAAAGTCCAATAGCCACGTTTAGGATGCCACTAGGTACACTGAGTGTTTGCTAGTATAATGGCTTAGTTTAAAAAAGGTGGAGTGTGCAATGCAGGCAGACGTGCTGCAAATATCTTTACAATAGTGTGAATAGACAAAAGTACAATAGCCACGTTTAGGATGCCACTAGGTACACTGACTGTTTGCTAGTATAATGGCTTAGTTTAAAAAAGTTGGAGTGTGCAATGCAGGCAGACGTGCTCTGCAAATGTCTTTGCACTAGTGGGACTATAGCAAAGTCCAATAGCCACGTTTAGGATGCCACTAGGTACACTGAGTGTTTGCTAGTAAAATGGCTTAGTTTAAAAAAGTTGGAGTGTGCAATGCAGGCAGACGTGCTGCAAATATCTTTACAATAGTGTGAATAGACAAAAGTACAATAGCCACGTTTAGGATGCCACTAGGTACACTGAGTGTTTGCTAGTATAATGGCTTAGTTTAAAAAAGTTGGAGTGTGCAATGCAGGCAGACGTGCTGGAAATATCTTTACAATAGTGTGAATAGACAAAAGTACAATAGCCACGTTTAGGATGCCACTAGGTACACTGACTGTTTGCTAGTATAATGGCTTAGTTTAAAAAAGTTGGAGTGTGCAATGCAGGCAGACGTGCTCTGCAAATGTCTTTGCACTAGTGGGACTATAGCAAAGTCCAATAGCCACGTTTAGGATGCCACTAGGTACACTGAGTGTTTGCTAGTATAATGGCTTAGTTTAAAAAAGGTGGAGTGTGCAATGCAGGCAGACGTGCTGCAAATATCTTTACAATAGTGTGAATAGACAAAAGTACAATAGCCACGTTTAGGATGCCACTAGGTACACTGACTGTTTGCTAGTATAATGGCTTAGTTTAAAAAAGTTGGAGTGTGCAATGCAGGCAGACGTGCTCTGCAAATGTCTTTGCACTAGTGGGACTATAGCAAAGTCCAATAGCCACGTTTAGGATGCCACTAGGTACACTGAGTGTTTGCTAGTAAAATGGCTTAGTTTAAAAAAGTTGGAGTGTGCAATGCAGGCAGACGTGCTGCAAATATCTTTACAATAGTGTGAATAGACAAAAGTACAATAGCCACGTTTAGGATGCCACTAGGTACACTGACTGTTTGCTAGTATAATGGCTTAGTTTAAAAAAGTTGGAGTGTGCAATGCAGGCAGACGTGCTCTGCAAATGTCTTTGCACTAGTGGGACTATAGCAAAGTCCAATAGCCACGTTTAGGATTCCTCTAGGTACACTGAGTGTTTGCTAGTAAAATGGCTTAGTTTAAAAAAGGTGAAGTGTGCAATGCAGGCAGACGTGCTGCAAATATCTTTACAATAGTGTGAATAGACAAAAGTACAATAGCCACGTTTAGGATGCCACTAGGTACACTGACTGTTTGCTAGTATAATGGCTTAGTTTAAAAAAAGTTGGAGTGTGCAATGCAGGCAGACGTGCTCTGCAAATGTCTTTGCACTAGTGGGACTATAGCAAAGTCCAATAGCCACGTTTAGGATGCCACTAGGTACACTGAGTGTTTGCTAGTAAAATGGCTTAGTTTAAAAAAGTTGGAGTGTGCAATGCAGGCAGACGTGCTCTGCAAATGTCTTTGCACTAGTGGGACTATAGCAAAGTCCAATAGCCACGTTTAGGATGCCACTAGGTACACTGACTGTTTGCTAGTATAATGGCTTAGTTAAAAAGAGTTGGAGTCTGCAATGCAGGCAGACGTGCTCTGCAAATGTCTTTGCACTAGTGGGACTATAGCAAAGTCCAATAGCCACGTTTAGGATGCCACTAGGTACACTGAGTGTTTGCTAGTATAATGGCTTAGTTATAATGAGTTGGAGTGTGCAGAGGACAAGAGGGTACAGTGGCAGGATTGTGGGGCTCTGGGTAGAGGAATGGAAGCCTGCCTTTCTATTCCCTCCTAATGGTGAAATGCAGGGAGGAAATCCCTGACCTTGGCTACACAGACGCTGTTGCTGTTTTCAGGACCTGTCACCTATGGCTCTCTGACCCTGCCGGTTTGAGCCCTTAAAAGGACTGCTAGAAAGTGCTCTCCCTAAGCTGTCTAACGCTGTGTATGCAGCGCATACAGCTGTATCGGCGATAGGACTCAGGAGGACGGAGCTGCGACAGTAATGTCTGACACCAAAGACGCAGAAGGCAGATAATGGCGTCCTGGAGGAAAATGTCCGTTTTTATAATGCAGGGACATGTGACATGGACATCCTATCACACATGCCGTTGCTTCTCTGGCTAAAAGTCCACTTAGCTGTGTGTGTGTCTGGGATTGGCTGACATGCTGGCCCGCCCCACTACACGCGCGCGCTTAGGGAAGGAAGACAAGAAAAAAAAAAAAATGGCGATCGCCATTATAGAAACAGCAGTGATCTGAAGGCGCTGTTCACGCACACTATACACTGAAATGTCATAATAGTGTGATTCACAGAGTGACTTACACTATTACAGCAGAAACCAAGCTAGGATTTAGCTGTTTTTTTGCTGCTAGAACCGTTCTCGAACGTTTCTAGAACTATCGAGCTTTTGCAAAAAGCTCGAGTTCTAGTTCGATCTAGAACATGCCCCAAAATCACTCAAGCCTAGAACTGGAGAACCACGAACCACGAACCGCGCTCAACTCTAGTAGTGAAATAAATAATTAAATAATTTAAAAAAACGCCGTGCGGTCCCCCCCAATTTTAAAACCAGCCAGATAAAGCCATACGGCTGAAGGCTGGTATTCTCAGGATGGGGAGCTCCACGTTATGGGGAGCCCCCCAGCCTAACAATATCAGCCAACAGCCGCCCAGAATTGTCGCATACATTATATGCGACAGTTCTGGGACTGTACCCGACTCTTCCCGATTTGCCCTGGTGCGTTGGCAAATCGGGGTAATAAGGAGTTATTGGCAGCCCATAGCTGCCAATAAGTCCTAGATTAATCATGTCAGGCGTCTCCCCGAGATACCTTCCATGATTAATCTGTAAATTACAGTAAATAAACACACACACCCGAAAAAAATCCTTTATTAGAAATAAAAAACACAAACATATACCCTGGTTCACCACTTTAATCAGCCCCAAAAAGCCCTCCATGTCCGGCGTACTCCAGGATGCTCCAGCGTCGCTTCCAGCGCTGCTGCATGGAGGTGACCGGAGCTGCAGCAGACACAGCCGCTCCGGTCACCTCCACGCAGCTAATGAAGACAGCTGTGCGATCAGCTGAGCTGTCAGTGAGGTTACCCGCTGTCACTGGATCCAGCGGTGGCCGTGGGTAACCTCAGTGACAGCTCAGCTGATCGCGCTACTCACTGCCGCTCCTATCACCTCCACGCAGCAACTGAGGTGAGTAGCGCGATCAGCTGAGCTGTCACTGAGATTACCCGCGGCCACCGCTGGATCCAGTGATAGCGGGTAACCTCACTGACAGCTCAGCTGATCGCGCGGCTGTCTTCATTAGCTGCGTGGAGGTGACCGGAGCGGCTGTGTCTGCTGCAGCTCCGGTCACCTCCATGCAGCAGCGCTGGAAGCGACGCAGGACCATCCTGGAGTACGCCGGACATGGAGGGCTTTTGGGGGCTGATTAAAGTGGTGAACCAGGGTATATGTTTGTGTTTTTTATTTCTAATAAAGGATTTTTTTCGGGTGTGTGTGTTTATTTACTGTAATTTACAGATTAATCATGGAAGGTGTCTCATAGATGCCTGACATGATTAATCTAGGACTTATTGGCAGCTATGGGCTGCCAATAACTCCTTATTACCCCGATTTGCCAACGCACCAGGGCAAATCGGGAAGAGTCGGGTACAGTCCCAGAACTGTCGCATATAATGTATGCGGCAATTCTGGGCGGCTGTTGGCTGATATTGTTAGGCTGGGGGGCTCCCCATAACGTGGAGCTCCACATCCTGAGAATACCAGCCTTCAGCCGTATGGCTTTATCTGGCTGGTTTTAAAATTGGGGGGGACCGCACGCCGTTTTTTTTAATTATTTAATTATTTATTTCACTACACAGTATAGACACGCCCACCGGCTGCTGTGATTGGGTGCAGTGTAACACCTGTCACTCAGCGTGGGGGCGTGTCTCACTGTAACCAATCATAGGCGCCGGTGGGCGGGGAAAGCAGGGAATACGAGATTGTTTAATGGGCGGCCGGCTTTTTCAAAACAGTAAAAGCCGCCGGAGCAGTGTGAACGCCGTGCAGCGCCGGGGATCGGTGAGTATATGAGAGAGGGGGATAGACTGACATGGACAGAGAGTGAGGGACAGAGATAGTGACCGACTGACAGAGATTAGTGAATGACAGACATTGTGAGGCACTTCAGAACGCAGCTTTTCAGCTGCGCTCTGAAGCGGACCTTTTTTAAGCTGCGGTGCAGAGCGCACACCTGCGCACATAGCATCAGACACCAAAATCGTATGAGGGATGTCACACATTACAATTGACTAGGTTCGTGCAACAAAACGCTCAATTCTAGACAAAGATACGATGGGTTTGCGATCAACGGTTTTGCGTTCAATCCTGATCGCACGTAGCTGTCACACGCAGATACCTCACAAACGATGCCGGATGTGCGTCACTTACAACTTGACCCCAACGACGGATTGTGAGATATATTGAAGCGTGTGTAGCGGGCTTTAGTCCTCATTTCGGGCTACAGCACATGCTCCCACAGTTAGTGCGAAAAGCCTCTTTGCACAGGTACTTGCACTCCGTGCCGTGTCTAAGTCCTGTGTTGTGCCTAGACAGCATGCTGAAGCTGATAGTCTTTTTTCTGAGACTGTATTTCATGCTACTGAGCATGCTCAGGCACTTACTGCATCAGAGGCTAGGTCCGGTAATGAACTCTTATGCCCTGCCCCTGATGTGGGGGGCCCATATAGACCACAGGGCATCAGTTGTCCTGACGATGTGGCCAGGACACTCCAAACTGGCTTAAAGAGGCCCGCCCCTATGACTTGTCACCTCATTATTGTTGGTCCGACACTGACTGGTGAGGTGTTTGGATCGTGGCTGCCATGAGGTCATCATTGAAGTGGCGGTTCCAAATAGGACAGTAGTTATGCCACTCATGACCTGTCACTCTGCTTTTGTCTCCAGGAGTTGCATTGTGGTCCACCCTGGGTTGTGGCGGACCCAGGTTATAAAAGGAACTGGAGCCACCAAGGAGGTGCACAGTCTTCTATTATGCTCAGAAAGAGCACACCTCCATGTGTTGAACCCATTGCGGCTTTAGGCCAGAGGTAGGCAGGGATAGGGCGTCGATGCAGGCCACAACCACAGTTGGTAATGCAGAACGGTTAAGACCAGCTCCTGTCCTAACAGTCCTGTTAGTGCAGCACAGTGGCATTAACTGTGCTGCTGCTGATGCGCCTGCTGTCCACAGGTATGGCCCCTACGCACATGGACAGTGTACCCAATGGCCCCAGTGTTGTTAACAGAGACTTCCTGGGCTGGGTGGGTGTGTAGACCCTGTGACGCTAACAGGGCTCCCTAGTCTCTAGATCCGAGTGTCGTCTAACTCGGTTCAGGCTACTATTAGTTTCAGAGCCACCCAGCTCTGTATCCTCCACCTAACCTTCCAGTTGCCAACCTCTCCTTTTCCATCTGCGAGCACGGTGGACACCAACTGTCGATGGGGATATATACCTTTTTCTTTCTTTTCTTCTTAATTTTTTTATATAGTGGTAACATAGTATATAACACCTTATCCAAATCTGCCAGTCCCACCGTAACAGATGGTGTTTCTTCAGCAAATGTTACTGTTGCTTAACCACCAAACCCACGGACACAAACTTTTTTCCCCTTTCCAACACACCTGTTCCCCTTTCGACCAGCAACTGTCCTTTTTCAACTCATTTTGTATATACCAAAATTGCAACTCTGCAGGGACACCGTACTCAACGCCATCTCAGCACAGCAGCCATCCCTCGGTCCCTCAGATGTGGACAAGTAAATATCTATTTCCTCCTATCCATGACGAAGTGTTGAGATTCACTCTGTGCAGCACTGTTGTTTAGTGGAAAAGCAGATCTAAGATTGCGTACCACCTTCTGCTGATACTCCTGCAGACGTGCGTCCCTTATTTCACAAAATTTTGTCTTGTATCAGGGATCTAACAGTGTGGCAACCCAGTAGTCAGCATTACTTCGAATTCCAGGAGGACCAAGTCTTTGGTGTGTTGGTGGTGGAGAGGTGAGAATCATGCCTCCTTCCTCTGCCCTCTCCCCCCAACCTCGCACAACCGAAATATGAGCAAGCTCTCACTCATCTGCTGAGTCTTCCATGCCCATCGCCAGTTCGTCCCCCATTTCTTCATGGGCTCCTGCACCTTCCTCAACAGTTTTGCTGATACTATGCGCCCTTGTTAATCCCTCTCCCCCACCGTACCATGCCTGCTGCCTAGGTGCCGCTGACCGTCTGGACATTGAAGATCTTGTTATCCTTTCCGCATATGAATCCTCCTGTACTTCCTCCCCTTCCTCTTGTCCCACCACCTGACTCCGAATAATGTTTACAGTGTGCTCCAGCATGTAGATGACCGGAATTGTCACTCTGAGAATGGCATCGCCAGTGCTAAACATCTTCGTCGACATTTTAAAACTGTGAAGAAAGGTGCATAGGTCCTCTCTCTGACACCACTCCAGCAACATGATCTGCACCACCTCTGGATCAAGTTAGCCCAGGGTATACGTCATAACGTATTGCAGCAGGGCTCGGCGGTGCTGCCACAGATGCTGCAACATGTGCAGATTCAAATTCCTGCGTGTCAGCACATCGCATTTCAGGCATTGAACCGCCAGACTGAAAGACTTCTGGAGCGATAAAAGTTGTTGAGCTGCTGGGTGTGAATGGTGGAAGTGAGCACATAGCGAGCGTCCCCGCTGCACAAGGCCATGTAGGCCGGGATGGTGGATTAAAAATTGCTGGAGAATCAGGTTCAACACGTGAGCCATAAAAGGTTCGTGTGTCACATTGCCCTGACGAATGGGCCGCAGCCAGGTTTTCATCATTGTCGCACACGGCTGTTAAATCACCACCAAAATCCTCTCCATCAATTTGTAATCCGGTCGCCATGTGACACCGTGTTCCTTTCGTGCATAGTGCTGATGATGGGAGAGGAGTCGATGCCAGCGGCGCAGGTGGATGCAGGTTATGCTCACCCACTGCGCTGCGTTACCTTCAGATATGCAGAACCAGTGGCTGAATGTAGGTGGTGGATGTCTCACAGATGAAGTACCATCATTCAGCTACAACCAATGGGAAGACACCACATTCTTTTTTAGGCCCATCCTGTCTGCTGACCACTGCCATAAATAGTTCTGAACCTCTGGTTACTGTTACCCCCAGTTCTGATTTGTGCTTTTGTGTGCTTGTTTCCTGACTACTTTTCCTGCCTGCTGTTTATGTACCTCGTTGGCCGATCCACATTACACCTCTGCTTGCTTTATGATTAAGTCCTGGCCGTCCCATTCTGTTCCTCTTCCTCAATTAATGTTTTGACCCTGCCTGACTACTACTCTCTGAAACTGCAGCCTTCCACAGGTATTGATCACCTTGGGCCCTGTGTAATTCAAAATCCCTGTATAGGGGTTCAAGGGTTTCAGGGTTCTGGGGGTCCTGCTTGGTGAGTGGCTTCCCTCTAGCCTATCCTTTACAGCCCGTCTAAGTGTGTGGATCAAGGAAGGTGTTGCACCATGATCTCTGCAGGAGGCCATGTAGGCCAGGATAGTGCTTTAAAAATTTCTGGACAACCAGGTTCAACACGTGAGCTATACAAGGCACGTGTGTCACATTGTCACTAGAGATGAGCGAAACGGTCCCGGTTCGGCTCGAGGTCGGTTCGCCGAACGGAGGTCTCGTTCGAGTTCGGCTCGTCGAACATTCGACGAACCGAACTCGAACTGCATAGGAAACAATGGCAGGCAATCACAAACACAGAAAAACACCTAGAAAACACCCTCAAAGGTGTCCAAAAGGTGACAAACAACTCACAACACAACACAAACACATGGGAAAGTGACAAGGACATATACTTATGCAAAAACAAAAGAGCTGGACAAAGAAAAAGAGGAGGAGACACAGATATAGGCATGGCACGTCCTTCTAAAGTCATGTAAAACACCGCAAGGTGACTCCAAGCGGAGTCTCCCTTTTTTCCAAAAATTGGGCCCCACACACACCCACCCCTTCAGTGGCAGCAGTTGTGCCCCAGTTGTACACTTCACAGCTAGATTTGCATCAAGCACATTCAAAAATACGCCATAATTAACCGTCCCCAGGATGACACCAGGGTAGGAAGCAAAGTCTTTCCTGATCCCAGCTCTGTTCATCTTGGCTTCTTTTAAAAACACAGCAAGCAAGGGTTACTCCAAGCGGAGTCTCCCTTTTTTCCAAAAATTGGGCCACACAGACACCCACCCCATCAGTGGCAGCACTTGGGCCCTAGTTGCAAACAGGATGTTTTGATTTGCATCAAGCACATTCAAAAATACGGCATAATTAACCGTCCCCAGCATGACACCGGGGTAGGTAGATAAAGTCTTTGCTGAACCATGACTTGTTCATCTTGGCTTCTTTTAAAAACAATGTAAGCAAGGGTTACTCCAAGCGAAGTCTCCCTTTTTTCCAAAAATTGGGCCCCACACACACCCACCCCTTCAGTGGCAGCACTTGTGCCCTAGTTGTACACTTCACAGCTAGATTTGCATCAAGCACATTCAAAAATACGCTATTCTTAACCGTACCCAGGATGACACCGGGGTAGGTAGCAAAGTCTTTCCTGATCCCAGCTCTGTTCATCTTGGCTTCTTTTAAAAACACAGCAAGCAAGGGTTACTCCAAGCGTAGTCTCCCTTTTTTCCAAAAATTGGGCCCCACACACACCCACCCCTTCAGTGGCAGCAATTGTGCCCCAGTTGTACACTTCACAGCTAGATTTGCATCAAGCACATTCAAAAATACGCCATAATTAACCGTCCCCAGGATGACACCAGGGTAGGTAGCAAAGTCTTTCCTGATCCCAGCTCTGTTCATCTTGGCTTCTTTTAAAAACAATGTAAGCAAGGGTTACTCCAAGCGGAGTCTCCCTTTTTTTCCAAAAATTGTGCTCCACACCCACCCACCCATTCAGTGGCAGCACTTGTGCCCTAGTTGTACACTTCACAGCTAGATTTGCATCAAGCACATTCAAAAATACGCCATAATTAACCGTCCCCAGGATGACACCAGGGTAGGTAGCAAAGTCTTTCCTGATCCCAGCTCTGTTCATCTTGGCTTCTTTTAAAAACACAGCAAGCAAGGGTTACTCCAAGCGGAGTCTCCCTTTTTTCCAAAAATTGGGCCACACAGACACCCACCCCATCAGTGGCAGCACTTGGGCCCTAGTTGCAAACAGGATGTTTTGATTTGCATCAAGCACATTCAAAAATACGCCATAATTAACCGTCCCCAGCATGACACCGGGGTAGGTAGATAAAGTCTTTGCTGAACCATGACTTGTTCATCTTGGCTTCTTTTAAAAACAATGTAAGCAAGGGTTACTCCAAGCGAAGTCTCCCTTTTTTCCAAAAATTGGGCCCCACACACACCCATCCCTTCAGTGGCAGCACTTGTGCCCTAGTTGTACACTTCACAGCTAGATTTGCATCAAGCACATTCAAAAATACGCTATTCTTAACCGTACCCAGGATGACACCGGGGTAGGTAGCAAACTCTTTCCTGATCCCAGCTCTGTTCATCTTGGCTTCTTTTAAAAACACAGCAAGCAAGGGTTACTCCAAGCGTAGTCTCCCTTTTTTCCAAAAATTGGGCCCCACACACACCCACCCCTTCAGTGGCAGCAGTTGTGCCCCAGTTGTACACTTCACAGCTAGATTTGCATCAAGCACATTCAAAAATACGCCATAATTAACCGTCCCCAGGATGACACCAGGGTAGGTAGCAAAGTCTTTCCTGATCCCAGCTCTGTTCATCTTGGCTTCTTTTAAAAACAATGTAAGCAAGGGTTACTCCAAGCGGGGTCTCCCTTTTTTTCCAAAAATTGTGCCCCACACACACCCACCCATTCAGTGGCAGCACTTGTGCCCTAGTTGTACACTTCACAGCTAGATTTGCATCAAGCACATTCAAAAATACGCCATAATTAACCGTCCCCAGGATGACACCGGGGTAGGTAGCAAAGTCTTTCCTGATCCCAGCTCTGTTCATCTTGGCTTCTTTTAAAAACACAGCAAGCAAGGGTTACTCCAAGCGGAGTCTCCCTTTTTTCCAAAAATTGGGCCACACAGACACCCACCCCATCAGTGGCAGCACTTGGGCCCTAGTTGCAAACAGGATGTTTTGATTTGCATCAAGCACATTCAAAAATACGCCATAATTAACCGTCCCCAGCATGACACCGGGGTAGGTAGATAAAGTCTTTGCTGAACCATGACTTGTTCATCTTGGCTTCTTTTAAAAACAATGTAAGCAAGGGTTACTCCAAGCGAAGTCTCCCTTTTTTCCAAAAATTGGGCCCCACACACACCCACCCCTTCAGTGGCAGCACTTGTGCCCTAGTTGTACACTTCACAGCTAGATTTGCATCAAGCACATTCAAAAATACGCTATTCTTAACCGTACCCAGGATGACATTGGGGTAGGTAGCAAAGTCTTTCCTGATCCCAGCTCTGTTCATCTTGGCTTCTTTTAAAAACACAGCAAGCAAGGGTTACTCCAAGCGTAGTCTCCCTTTTTTCCAAAAATTGGGCCCCACACACACCCACCCCTTCAGTGGCAGCAGTTGTGCCCCAGTTGTACACTTCACAGCTAGATTTGCATCAAGCACATTCAAAAATACGCCATAATTAACCGTCCCCAGGATGACACCAGGGTAGGTAGCAAAGTCTTTCCTGATCCCAGCTCTGTTCATCTTGGCTTCTTTTAAAAACAATGTAAGCAAGGGTTACTCCAAGCGGAGTCTCCCTTTTTTTCCAAAAATTGTGCTCCACACCCACCCACCCATTCAGTGGCAGCACTTGTGCCCTAGTTGTACACTTCACAGCTAGATTTGCATCAAGCACATTCAAAAATACGCCATAATTAACCGTCCCCAGGATGACACCAGGGTAGGTAGCAAAGTCTTTCCTGATCCCAGCTCTGTTCATCTTGGCTTCTTTTAAAAACACAGCAAGCAAGGGTTACTCCAAGCGGAGTCTCCCTTTTTTCCAAAAATTGGGCCACACAGACACCCACCCCATCAGTGGCAGCACTTGGGCCCTAGTTGCAAACAGGATGTTTTGATTTGCATCAAGCACATTCAAAAATACGCCATAATTAACCGTCCCCAGCATGACACCGGGGTAGGTAGATAAAGTCTTTGCTGAACCATGACTTGTTCATCTTGGCTTCTTTTAAAAACAATGTAAGCAAGGGTTACTCCAAGCGAAGTCTCCCTTTTTTCCAAAAATTGGTCCCCACACACACCCATCCCTTCAGTGGCAGCACTTGTGCCCTAGTTGTACACTTCACAGCTAGATTTGCATCAAGCACATTCAAAAATACGCTATTCTTAACCGTACCCAGGATGACACCGGGGTAGGTAGCAAACTCTTTCCTGATCCCAGCTCTGTTCATCTTGGCTTCTTTTAAAAACACAGCAAGCAAGGGTTACTCCAAGCGTAGTCTCCCTTTTTTCCAAAAATTGGGCCCCACACACACCCACCCCTTCAGTGGCAGCAGTTGTGCCCCAGTTGTACACTTCACAGCTAGATTTGCATCAAGCACATTCAAAAATACGCCATAATTAACCGTCCCCAGGATGACACCAGGGTAGGTAGCAAAGTCTTTCCTGATCCCAGCTCTGTTCATCTTGGCTTCTTTTAAAAACACAGCAAGCAAGGCTAACTCCAAGCGGAGTCTCCCTTTTTTCCAAAAATTGGGCCACACAGACACCCACCCCATCAGTGGCAGCACTTGGGCCCTAGTTGCAAACAGGATGTTTTGATTTGCATCAAGCACATTCAAAGATACGCCATAATTAACCGTCCCCAGCATGACACCGGGGTAGGTAGATAAAGTCTTTGCTGAACCATGACTTGTTCATCTTGGCTTCTTTTAAAAACAATGTAAGCAAGGGTTACTCCAAGCGAAGTCTCCCTTTTTTCCAAAAATTGGGCCCCACACACACCCACCCCTTCAGTGGCAGCACTTGTGCCCTAGTTGTACACTTCACAGCTAGATTTGCATCAAGCACATTCAAAAATACGCTATTCTTAACCGTACCCAGGATGACACCGGGGTAGGTAGCAAAGTCTTTCCTGATCCCAGCTCTGTTCATCTTGGCTTCTTTTAAAAACACAGCAAGCAAGGGTTACTCCAAGCGTAGTCTCCCTTTTTTCCAAAAATTGGGCCCCACACACGCCCACCCCTTCAGTGGCAGCAGTTGTGCCCCAGTTGTACACTTCACAGCTAGATTTGCACCAAGCACATTCAAAAATACGCCATAATTAACCGTCCCCAGGATGACACCAGGGTAGGTAGCAAAGTCTTTCCTGATCCCAGCTCTGTTCATCTTGGCTTCTTTTAAAAACAATGTAAGCAAGGGTTACTCCAAGCGGAGTCTCCCTTTTTTTCCAAAAATTGTGCCCCACACACACCCACCCATTCAGTGGCAGCACTTGTGCCCTAGTTGTACACTTCACAGCTAGATTTGCATCAAGCACATTCAAAAATACGCCATAATTAACCGTCCCCAGGATGACACCGGGGTAGGTAGCAAAGTCTTTCCTGATCCCAGCTCTGTTCATCTTGGCTTCTTTTAAAAACACAGCAAGCAAGGGTTACTCCAAGCGGAGTCTCCCTTTTTTTCCAAAAATTGTGCCCCACACACACCCACCCATTCAGTGGCAGCACTTGTGCCCTAGTTGTACACTTCACAGCTAGATTTGCATCAAGCACATTCCAAATCCACAAGCATTTACTATCCCCAGGATGACACAGGGGTTGTAAATTCCTTCTGGATCCATGACTTGTTCATTTTGATGAACGTCAGTCTGTCCACATTGTCACTGGACAGACGCGTGCGCTTATCTGTCAGCACACACCCAGCAGCACTGAAGACACGTTCAGAGACAACGCTGGCAGCTGGACACGACAAAATCTCCAAGGCGTAAGTTGAGAGCTCTGGCCATTTTTCGAGGTTTGAAGCCCAAAAGGAGCAAGGCTCCAGTTGCACAGTCATGGCATCGATGTTCATTTGGAGATACTCCTGTATCATCCTCTCCAGCCGTTGACTATGTGTCAGACTTGTTGTCTCTGGTGGCCTTGCAAAGGAGGGTCTAAAAAAATTATGAAAAGATTCCATAAAATTGCTGTTACCAGCACCAGATACGGTCCTACTGGTACGTGTAGACTGTTGAAGATGACGAGACCGTCCCATGTTTGTCAAGTTACAACTGGGAGATTCACTCCCTGCACCTGCACGGTTGTTTGGTGGAAAAGCGGATCTAAGATCGAGTAACAGCTTCTGCTGATACTCCTGCATACGTGCGTCCCTTTCTATGGCTGGAATTATGTCACAAAATTTGGACTTGTACCGGGGATCTAATAGTGTGGCAAGCCAGTAGTCATCATCACTTCTAATTTTGACAATACGAGCGTCATGTTGGAGGTAGTGCAACAAGAAGGCACTCATGTCCACGCTGTGTTTGTGGCATAGAGGTGCTAACCGTTATTTCTTCCTCTGACATCTCCCCCCAAACTCTTTCAACTGAAATTTGACCAAGGTCTCCCTCATCTGCTGAGTCTTCCATGTCCATGGACAGTTCGTCCTCCATTTCTTCATGTCCTCCTGCACCTTCCTCAACATCTCGCCTGCTACCATGCGCCCTTGTTGATCCCTGTCCCCCATGCTGCCATGCCTGGCGCCTTGGTGATGATGAACGTCTGGACCTTGGTGATGTTGTTGTGTCTTGCGCATATGAATCCTCCTGTAGTTCATCCCCTTCCTGTTGTCCCACCCCCTGACTCCGAATAGTGTTTAGCGTGTGTTCCAGCATGTAAATAACTGGAATTGTCATGCTGATAATGGCATTGTCAGCGCTAAACATATTCGTCGCCATGTCGAAACTGTGCAGAAGGGTGCATAGGTCCTTGATCTGAGACCACTCCATCAGGGTGATCTGCCCCACCTCTGCATCTCGTTGGCCCAGGCTATACGTCATGACGTATTGCACCAGGGCACGGCGGTGCTGCCACAGTCGCTGTAACATGTGGAGAGTTGAATTCAAGCGTGTCGCCACATCGCATTTCAGGCGATGAACCGACAGGCCGAAAGACTTCTGGAGCGATGCAAGTCGCTCAGCTGCGGCGCTTGAACGGCGGAAGTGAGCAGACAGTTTTCGTGCCCTGTTCAGAAGGCCATCTAGGCCGAGATACTGTGTTAAAAATTGCTGCACGACAAGGTTCAACACGTGAGCCATACAAGGTACGTGTGTCACCTTGCCCAGGCGAAGGGCCGCACCCAGGTTTGCAGCATTGTCGCACACGGCCTTACCAGGCTGCAGGTTGAGTGGAGACAACCATTTATTAAACTCGGACCGCAGAGCTGACCACAACTCCTCAGCTGTGTGACTCTTATTACCAAGACATGTCAAGCTAAAGACCGCCTGATGCCGTTGCGCTCTGCTGCCAGCATAGTAATGAGGGGTGCGTGATTCCTTCTGCGCAGTGATAACGCTGGTGGCCTGACCAGGCAGGCTTGGGGCGGAGGTGGAGGACCCAGATGAGGTGGAGGATGCAGAAGCAGTGGCGGAACTTGGACAGACAGAGGATTGACAAACAAGTCGTGGGGACGGCAAAACTTGTGCAGCAGACCCTTCACCATCTATCACCATAGTTACCCAGTGCCCAGTCAGCGACATGTAACGTCCCTGTCCATGCTTACTGGTCCAAGTATCAGTGGTGAAATGCACCCGTTCACACACAGAGTTTCTCAATGAAGCGGTGATGTTGTGTGCGACATGCTGGTGTAGCGCGGGCACACCTTTCTTAGAGAAGTAGTGGCGGCTAGGCATCTGGTACTGGGGCACAGCGACAGACATAAGGTCTCTAAAATCCTGTGTGTCCACTAGGCGGAAAGGCAGCATTTCTGTAGCCAACAGCTTACAGAGGGATAGAGTCAACCTCTTAGCTTTGTCATGGGTCGCAGGAAGGGGCCTTTTATTTGACCACATCTGAGGGACAGAGATCTGGCTGCTGTGTGTAGACGGTGTTGAGTAGGGTGTCCCTGGAAAAATGCAGGTTTGTGAGGAAAGTGCAGGCGGAGACATGATGTTGCCTTCATCCAAAGTTGGTGCTATCGATGTCTGAGAGAGCTGTACACACTCACTTGTTTCCCCTTCCAAAACAACTGACGACCTACCAAGCAAACTGCCTGTTGCGGTTACAGTGGTGGAAGTTGTGGGTGGAAAAACAGGTGTGACAGCTGTCCCCACAGTCCTAGAAGATGACGAGCGCGCGGATGCACTGGAAGGGGCAGGCGGTGGATGGTTCGCTCCGCTAGGCCGCATTGCAGCACGGTGAGCTTCCCACCGGGCCATATGATATTTATTCATGTGACGATTCATGGAAGAAGTTGTCAAACTGCTGAGGTTTTGACCTCTACTAAGAGAACCATGCCAAATGTTACAGATCACATAATTTGGCCGATCATTTTCTATGTCAAAAAAGGACCAGGCTAGGCAAGGCTTAGAGGCCATGCGACCTGTTGATCCACCCCGAATAATGCTCAGAGGCAGAGTGGTGGCTGAGGATGCAGTTGTAGACGTGCTACCAGTGCTCCGACTCTGTCCAGGAAGGCGCAAGGTAACTTCGTCGTCAGTTGCATCCTCCTCCACCGCCTCTGTTGACCTCCTCGAGTGCCTGACTGGGGGTTGACAGTAGGTGGGATCTAGAACTTCATCATCAATTGTTGTGTTTGCACTCCCCTCCCCCTCAGACCGAGCCTCTTCTTGCCCTGACCGAATATTTAAGTTGTCATCCCAATCGGGTATCTGCGTCTCATCTTTATCAGTATGTTCCTCATTGTCTATAACCACAGGTGTTACAGTTTGTGACAAAGGGTCAACATTATGCTCAGAAACTTGGTCCTCACGGCCTGAATCAGAGTCACAAAGGTTCTGGGCATCACTGCAGACCATTTTCTGGTCTGTACTCACTGTAGCTTGGGAGCAGACCTCTGATTCCCAGGCTATAGTGTGACTGAACAGCTCTGCAGACTCAGCCATCTCAGTTCCACCATACTGTGCAGGGCTGATGGAGACTTCAGAGCTGGGAGAAAGCAAGTTTGATTGGGATGACAACTCAGAGGACTGGTGTTTTTTGGATGCGGTACTTGAAGTGGCTGAGAGGGCACTTGTTGGACCACTTGAGATCCATTCAAGCATTTTCCTTTTTTGCCCATCATCTAGCTTTGTTCCTGTTGTTCGTGTCCGTAAAAAAGGGAGCACATCGGATTGTCCACGGTAAGTAGTAGACATCTTACTTTTGCTGGTAGATGGTCTATCTTCAGCAGATGATAATGGAGCTTTGCCACCATCCCCACGGACAAAACCTTTTTTGCCTTTTCCACCACGCCTCTTCCCCTTTCCACCAGCATCTGTCATTTTGACACTCATGTTGATTGCGACAAGATTGTGGACTGAAAATGTGGTAGTAAAAATTGAGAGGTGGTGTAGATTGCAGTGGTGGTCTAGCTTTATTAACAGCAGAATAATAAAGAATAAATATTCCTGACAATGCAACTACGGCCCTTAAACTGGCAGCAAAACTTGCTAGTATAATGGCTTAGTTATAATGAGTTGGAGTGTGCAATGCAGGCAAAGGCGCTCTGCAAATGTCTTTGCACTAGTGGGACTATAGCAAAGTCCAATAGCCACGTATAGGATGCCACTAGGTACACTGAGTGTTTGCTAGTATAATGGCTTAGTTATAATGAGTTGGAGTGTGCAATGCAGGCAGAGGCGCTCTGCAAATGTCTTTGCACTAGTGGGACTATAGCAAAGTCCAATAGCCACGTATAGGATGCCACTAGGTACACTGAGTGTTTGCTAGTATAATGGCTTAGTTATAATGAGTTTGAGTGTGCAATGCAGGCAGACGCGCTCTGCAAATGTCTTTGCACTAGTGGGACTATAGCAAAGTCCAATAGCCACGTATAGGATGCCACTAGGTACACTGAGTGTTTGCTAGTATAATGGCTTAGTTATAATGAGTTGGAGTGTGCAATGCAGGCAGACGCGCTCTGCAAATGTCTTTGCACTAGTGGGACTATAGCAAAGTCGAATAGCCACGTATAGGATGCCACTAGGTACACTGAGTGTTTGCTAGTATAATGGCTTAGTTATAATGAGTTGGAGTGTGCAGAGGACAGGAGGGTACAGTCCCAGGATTGTGGGGTCTGGGTAGAGGAATGGAAGCCTGCCTTTCTATTCCCTCCTAATAGGGAAATGCAGGGAGGAAATCCCTGACCTTGGCTACACAGACGCTGTCGCTGTTTTCAGGACCTGTCACCTTAACTCTGACCCTGCCGGTTTGAGCCCTTAAAAGGACTGCTAGAAAGTGCTCTCCCTAAGCTGTCCAGCGCTGTGTATGGAGCGCATACAGCTGTATCGGCGATAGGACAAAGGACGGAGCTGCGACAGTGATGTCTGACACCAAAGACGCAGAAGAGATAATGGCGTCCTGGAGGAAAATGTCCGGTTTTATAATGCAGGGACATGTGACATGGACATCCTATCACACATGCCGTTGCTTCTCTGGCTAAAAGTCCACTTAGCTGTGTGTGTGTCTGGGATTGGCTGACATGCTGGCCCGCCCCACTACACGCGCACGCTTAGGGAAGGAAGACAAGGAAAAAAAAAAAAAATGGCCATTATAGAAACAGCAGTGATCTGAAGGCGCTGTTCACGCACACTATACACTGAAATGTCATAATAGTGTGATTCACAGAGTGACTTACACTATTACAGCAGAAACCAAGCTAGGATTTAGCTGGTTTTTTGCTGCTAGAACCGTTCTCGAACGTTTCTAGAACTATAGAGCTTTTGCAAAAAGCTCGAGTTCTAGTTCGATCTAGAACAGGCCCCAAAATCACTCGAGCCTAGAACTGGAGAACCTCGAACCACGAACCGCGCTCAACTCTAATTGTCACGGCGAAGGGCCGCACCCAGGTTTGCATCATTGTCGCACCCGGCCTTCCCTGGCTGCTGGTTGAGTGGAGAAAACCACTGATGAAACTCGGTCTCACTCTCCAGAGCTTACCATCCACAACTCCTCAGCGGTCTGACTCACAATTCACATACATTTCAAAGAAAAGAGTCAACCGCCTGATGCTGTTGAGCTCTGCTGCCAGCATAGTAAGGAGGTGTTTGGGATTCCTTGTGCACAGTTACAACACGGGTGGCATCCCCACACAGAATTTGAGCGGAGGTGTAGGACCCAGACGAGGTTGAGGAGGCAGAAGCAGTGGAGAAACTTCTACATACAGAGGAAGGATTGACACACAACTCGTGGGGATGGCAAGACTTGTACAGCAGACCCTTCTCCATCTCTCCCCATAGTAACCCAGTGCACAGTCAGCGACATGTAACGCTCCTGTCCATGCTTTCTGGACCAAGTATCTGTAGTGAAATGCACCCTGTCACACACAGAGTTTCTCAAAGAAGCGGTGATGTTTGGTGCGAAATGCTGGTGTATTGCGGGCATGCCTTTCTTGGAGAAGCAGTGGCGACTGGGCATCGGCTCTTGGGGCACTGCGATGGGCATAAGGTCTCAAAAATCCTCGGTTCAAAAGGTCGGAAAGGCAGCATTTCTGTACCCAACCGTTTGCAGATGCTGAAAGTAAACCTCTCAGCCATGTCATGCCCTTCGAAAATCATGTAAAAAACAGCGTCGGGACTCCAACCACAGTCTCCCTCGTTTCCACAAATTGGGCCACACACACCCACCTTGACTGGCATCAGTTGTCCCATTTTCAAAAGGAAAAAGATGCTTTGCATGAAGCACTCTCAAAAATACACCTGCCTTTCGCCTCGCCTGGATGACACAGGGGAAGAAAACTCCTCTGTGAGCCATGACTTGTTCATCTTGATGAACGTTAGTCTGTCCACATTGTCAGTGGACAGACGCGTGCACTTATCTGTCAGCACACACCCAGCAGCACTGAGGACACATTTCGAGAGAACGCTGGCTATGGGACATGACAAGATCCCCAAGGCGTAAGTCGTAAGTGGCAAGCTCAGGCAATTAATCCAGATTGGAAGCCTAAAATGAGCAAGGCTCAAGTTGCACAGTAATGGCATCGATGCTCACTTGCATATACTCATATATCTGTGTCTCCTCCTCTTTTTCCTCGTCCAGCTGTTGTGTTTTTGCATGAGTATTTATTCTTGTCACTTTACTATGTGTTTGTGTTGTCTTGGGAGTTGTTTGTCACCTTTTGGACACCTTTAAGGGTGTTTTCCAGGTGTTTTTAGGTGTTTGTGATTGCCTCCCATTGTTTTCAATTGGGTTCGAAAGGTTTGTCGAACGGTTCGCCGAACCGAACTCGAACGCGGCCCCCGTTCGACGAACCGAACCGAATTTGAACCTCTAGAGGTTCATTCATCTCTATCAGGGACCTCCTGTATCCGAGATGAAATAGACAAAACAGGAGTATCACTATGCACACATTGACAGCCCCAACTAGTCACAGACAAAGATGTCCAATCCAGAACTGGATTATGGGTTTGCAACCAAGGGAATCGCAGTACCAAAATGTCATGCAAATTATGCAAGACCAAAAACTTACAATCCTCCTGGTGGTCTGGTGCGACACGCATCGTCACCTGGGTCCAAAACTGGGGCTTATTTTCAGCTAAAGAGATAGCATCAATACCCCTCAAAGGAATAGGAGTTTGCAAAGGCACCATCGGGAAACCACAACGCTCCCAAAATCCATTAATTTCAGGGCCGCTCCTGAATCAATAAAAGTCATAGCCGAAAATGGCGACAGGGCACAGATTAAAGAAACTGACAAAAGAAACTTAGGCTGTATATTGCCCAAAGTAAATGAACGGGCAAACCATTTTTCACGCTTAGGGCAGATATAAATAGTATGAGAGACATCTCCACAGAAAAAACATAGATTATTACGCTGTCTAAAACCCTGCCGTTCTGCCCTGGAAAGAACCCTATCACACTGCATAGGCTCCAGAGACTGCTCTGAGAGCGAAACCTCTGCATGCATTGTTTTATGTTCACGTAAACATCTATCAATCTGAATGGCTAATGACATAGAGTCATTGAGACCAGAGGGGACAAGAAAGACCACCATAACATCCTTAACAGGCTCTGCCAACCCCTTCCGAAAAGAGCCGCAAGAGCCACATCGTTCCATGTAGTAAGAACCGCCCACTTACGAAATTTCTGACAATACATCTCTGCGGGTTTGTGACCCTGGATCAAAGCCAATAATGTCTTCTCGGCTTAATCCGTAGCATTGGGTCCATCATGTAACAACCCCAGAGCCTGAAAAAAAAATTCCACATCAGCAAGAATAGGATCTTCAGGCGCCAGGAAAAAGGCCAAATCCTGGGGGTCACCACGCAACAGGAAGAAAACAATTTGAACTTGCTGCCTGGAAGACCATAAGTACTTTGATTTCAAGGCAAAGAATAACTTACAATTGTTCTTAAAGTTCAAAAATTTAGACTGATCCCCAGAAAAGAAATCAGGGACAGGGATCTTAAATTCTACAGTGGGCGTCTGAGCGAGATAATCGGATATATCCTTAACCCGAGAAGCAAGCCGATCAACTTGCTAATTGTGCAACATCCATAGCAGCACCAGCTCCTCAACGGCATGACAGAAAAGAGCACTGTCTGTAGCCGTGCAATACCCTAGAAAAAGAACCAACACGCCTGATATAGAAAAATACTAAGCCCACATGGACTCTCCCCCAGTATATCAGGACTCTGGTGTTGCTGGTGTGGCACCCCTAGGGGTATTAGCCACAGTAAAACCATCATTAGTTACTCAATACAAGCGCTAGAGCAGACACCGCACTACCACCTCTGGCCAGAAGGGGGAGCTCAAGAGACTCCCCTAGAGATATTCTGATCTGAGGTAAAATTGATAGTTAGTTTTTGAGTTGGAGCCGGGACGCTAAGAGGAGCAGTCACAGAGAAATTGCTCTGAGGTACTTAGGAGAGACTGACAATTTCCAGGCCCAAGCCATCGGTCTGAGGAGGAGGAGACAGAGAAGAGGAACATTTTAGGAACCAGGTAGCCATTAATATCTACCACTGAAAAGGCGCAAATACGGACACCGGATCCGTGGCTGCATTAGTTTCACACAATACAGCAACCAGGAGAAGTGAAGGCGATTCAAGCTTCACCAGGGTCAGACACAGCAACATCCAGTGAGTTCAGCGGTACGCCCAGAGGGGGTAAGCAGAGGAAAAGGACTCAAGTTGCCTGTTGAATTACAACCCGAGAGGGACAGTTTGGGCCGGCAGCCAGTTCACACACAGCAGCAGGGCCACACACAGACAGCGCAAAGAAGGAGGCCAAGGACCCGGCAGGGCAGAGTAACTTAGTCCTCCTGATACAGACTCCGGTGACGGGACTTGTTGTTATGCAGTTTTTGTTAAAGTAAACCGGTTAAACGTTGCCTGCGCCTCAGTCTCTCATTTGGACAGTTGCCACATATCCAGGATTGGGACCATCGAAACTGAGAAAACCTGTTGCTGATCAAGTAAGTGTCTGTGCCCCCAAAGTCTCCTCACAATACCATCATCTATAACCACCATTGACTTTTACCTCACCTGCCTGGGACCCACAGCCCTACCCGGAAAGGGCTTTCCACCTCAGCTGCCCCACATCATCATCCCCGGCCAGCTACTGGCAGCAGTGGCCATAAATAGCCACATTTATTCCGGGTGGCGTCACAAAAAACTCTTATAAACTTTTATTTATCCCCTGTAAATACCCCCCATTGCACTGTGCTTCGCCTGAGACCACAGCCCGGGTCGAGCCACCCGTGACATCCCCTCAAGAAATAGACCCCCGATCCGGTGCTAGGTACCCTGGTCTCCAAGTCGTCACAAATTGGCGTCACGAACAGGATCTACCGTGCCCAGCTAAATTGGGTATTGTGTGCCGTGATTTCCAGTAAAATTGGCCAAAAACTGTGTAAAAAACATCAAAAATTGACTTTATTGAAGAAAATTTATTTTCCCCATTGAAAACCATTGAAATTGACTTTTTCCCATTGAAAGACATGGGGACAAAATGGCCACCATCCTCTGAGGTAATCACCTCATAACTGCCTGGACGCAAGACTGTGTTATTTGAACTGCGCCACAGCCTGAGCTCTGATTGAACAAAAAAAAAAAAAAAAATCCTGCTGCACCGCAGAACTATTGTGCGCCATCCCGACGGAAGCAGAGGACCGGAAGGGTCCAGATTAACTAAGGGGGCGCAACATGTCACAACACGGAGACGCTGATGCACCAGGTGATGCGACTACAGCAGAAGGACAAAATATGAATAGAGCGTCTGGCAGCCCAGCAGAGCAGCGCCCATCATGCCATTTCTGATGCCCTTTACTCCGGATGCCCCTTGGCTACCACACTATGAAGGTAAGCCAAATGCTCTTGATAACTTTAATGAGAAGCTGCAAGCCTACTTCAACATGTACCCTGCCCTGACAGAGATTCAGCGTGTTGGTCATCTTATGGGACAATTAGCTGGCAGTGCCCTGCGGGAAGTCACAGCCTGGCCAGTAGATGCAAAAGACACTGTTAAACATATAATAGCCGGATTGAAAGCAGCTTTTGAAATCACTGCAGGCAGTAAGGCTAAAACAAGATTTTTTAATTGTAAACAGAAATCCAAAGAGAGCGTGAGAGACTTTGCTTTAAATCTACAGGAGGCGCTGAAAGCACTTACAGTTAGGTCCAGAAATATTTGGACAGTGACACAAGTTTTGTTATTTTAACTGTTTACAAAAACATGTTCAGAAATACAATTATATATATAATATGGGCTGAAAGTGCACACTTCCAGCTGCAATATGAGAGTTTTCACATCCAAATCGGAGAAAGGGTTTAGGAATCATAGCTCTGTAATGCATAGCCTCCTCTTTTTCAAGGGACCAAAAGTAATTGGACAAGGGACTCTAAGGGCTGCAATTAACTCTGAAGGCGTCTCCCTCGTTAACCTGTAATCAATGAAGTAGTTAAAAGGTCTGGGGTTGATTACAGGTGTGTGGTTTTGCATTTGGAAGCTGTTGCTGTGACCAGACAACATGCGGTCTAAGGAACTCCCAATTGAGGTGAAGCAGAACATCCTGAGGCTGAAAAAAAAGAAAAAATCCATCAGAGAGATAGCAGACATGCTTGGAGTAGCAAAATCAAGAGTCGGGTACATTCTGAGAAAAAAGGAATTGACTGGTGAGCTTGGGAACTCAAAAAGGCCTGGGCGTCCACGGATGACAACAGTGGTGGATGATCGCCGCATACTTTCTTTGGTGAAGAAGAACCCGTTCACAACATCAACTGAAGTCCAGAACACTCTCAGTGAAGTAGGTGTATCTGTCTCTAAGTCAACAGTAAAGAAAAGACTCCATGAAAGTAAATACAAAGAGTTCACATCTAGATGCAAACCATTCATCAATTCCAAAAATAGACAGGCCAGAGTTAAATTTGCTAAAAAACACCTCATGAAGCCAGCTCAGTTCTGGAAAAGTATTCTATGGACAGATGAGACCAAGATCAACCTGTACCAGAATGATGGGAAGAAAAAAGTTTGGAGAAGAAAGGGAACGGCACATGATCCAAGGCACACCACATCCTCTGTAAAACATGGTGGAGGCAACGTGATGGCATGGGCATGCATGGCTTTCAATGGCACTGGGTCACTTGTGTTTATTGATGACATAACAGCAGACAAGAGTAGCCGGATGAATTCTGAAGTGTACCGGGATATACTTTCAGCCCAGATTCAGCCAAATGCCGCAAAGTTGATCGGACGGCGCTTCATAGTACAGATGGTATGCTACTATGGCAAAACTATATACCGTTGACAACAATGCCATCACAGCCATTGAGCCCTTGGATCCATCATGCCAGGCGGACGACAACGGTTCACACATAGAATTGGAGGATTGGTGTCAACAGTTGTACGTAGGAACAGATTTAACACCTACCCATCAAAAACAAGGGGTGTACAGGATAGTGAGAGAATATGAACAAGTCTTCAGTAAACACCCGCTAGATTTTGGGCAGATCAAAGGGGTAGAACACACAATACCCACCGGTAACCACCCGCCAATAAAAGAGAGATATAGACCCGTACCGCCCGCTCACTACCAATGTGCAAAAGATATGCTAAGGGATATGAAACAAGCCGGGGTAATAATTATAATTATAATTTTTATTCATTTTATATAGCGCTATTAATTCCACAGCGCTTTACATACATTGGCAACACTGTCCCCATTGGGGCTCACAATCTAAAGTCCCTATCTGTATGTCTTTGGAATGTGGGAGGAAACCGGAGTACCCGGAGGAAACCCACGCAAACACGGGGAGAACATACAAACTCCTTGCAGATGGTGTAATAAGAGACAGCTGTAGCCCCTGGGCGGCCCCTCTAGTGATGGTTAAAAAGAAAGATGGAACCATGAGAATGTGCGCAGACTACCGGCGGATTAATCACATTACCCATAAAGACGCGTACCCCCTACCTAGAATAGAGGAATCATTAGCCGCATTAAGATCTGCTAACTATTTTTCCACCTTAGACTTAACGAGTGGGTATTGGCAGGTCCCTGTGGCAGAGAGAGGCAAGGAAAAAACAGCATTCACCACACCAATGGGTCTCTGTGAATTTAGTATGCCGTTCGGACTCTGCAATGCACCCGGTACCTTCCAGTGACTGATGGAGTGCTGTCTAGGACACAACAATTTTGAAACCGTCCTCCTGTACCTAGATGACATGATAGTCTACTCCAAGACTTATGAGCAACACCTACAAGACTTGGCAGAAGTATTTGAAGCCTTGTCTGAATATGGAATGAAGATCAAGCCATCCAAATGTCACCTTCTTAAGCCAAAGGTACAGTACCTGGGACACGTTGTAAGTTCGGAAGGAGTAGCACCGGATCCCGAGAAAGTAACCGTGATAAGGGATTGGCCAAGACCCACCAGCGTGAAAGAGGTGAGGCAATTCCTGGGACTAGTGGGCTACTATCGCAGATTCATAAAAGGGTTAGCAGTTAGCAAAGTTAGCAGCACCCATACAAGACATCCTGGTAGGGCAATCAAGGAAGCCCTCAGCCCGGAATCCTTTCCAGTGGAGTGACGAGAGGGAAGAGTCCTTTGAGAAGCTAAATAAGGCACTGACAGGAGAAGAGGTTCTAGCATACCCAGATAACCATCAACCCTTCATCCTCTACACAGATGCCAGTAATGTGAGACTAGGAGCAGTACTGTCACAAAAGCAGGGAGGCAAGGAGAAAGTCATCGCCTTTGCAAGTAGAAAGCTCCGACCTACTGAAAGAAATTTGGAAAATTACAGCTCCTTCAAGTTAGAACTATTGGCAGTAGTCTGGGCTGTAACCGAGCGTTTCAAACACTATCTGGCAGCTGCAGAATTCACCATCTATACTGATAACAACCCGTTGACCCACCTGGATACAGCAAAATTAGGTGCGCTGGAACAACGATGGATAGCCCGGCTGTCTAATTACAACTTTGTGATCAAGTATAGAGCAGGCCGCAAGAATGTAAATGCAGATGCGTTATCCCGGATGCTACACTTGGAAAATGTGGAAGAGGAACCGGAGGAGCTTGAAGAAATTGAACTACCGGCCTTCCATTGTTCCAAGATAGGACAGTATCAGTCAGGTGCCTATCAGAAACAACATCAAGCGAATCTCAACCCATTAGCACACTACAGATGGGCTGACATGCAAGACAGCAATCCGGCTGTGAAATTGGTAAAGGAACTGCTGACGGAACAAGGTGCATTTCCCAACCAGAATGCCCCGGAAGAGATGCATCAACTCTGTAAAGAGAGAGGCAGAATGTTCTTGTATCAAGGGAAGCTCTGCAGAAGGTACACTAATCCAAAGACACATGAATTAGTCTGGCAAATAATAGGGCCTAAACAAGATGTAAAGATGGTCCTGGAAGCTTACCACAAGGTGCCGGTCATTTCAGATGGAATAAACTAGAAATACTCTTGAGAGAAAGATTCTACTGGGTTGGTATGAGAAGATCAATTGAAGAATGGTGCAGAAACTGTGGCCTGTGCAACCGAAACCAAAGAGCACCACTCCAGCCCATAGTCACCAAGCAACCACTTGAGCTTGTCGCCATAGACCATGTGAAGTTGACACCAAGTTGGTCTGGCTATGTCTATGCCTTAACCATCGTGGACCATTACTCACGCTTCTTAGTGGTGGTACCCGTGAAAGATCTCACAGCAAAAACCGCAGCTAAGGCGTTCCAAACATACTTTTGCAGACCCCATGGTTACTCTGAGCAAGTACTTGCAGACCAAGGTACAGCTTTTGAATCGGAGATCTTCAGAGAGTTTTGCAATATGTATGGTTGCAAGAAGATCCGGACAACAGCGTATCATCCTCAAACAAATGGCTTATGCGAAAAGATGAACCATATTGTAATTGACTTATTGAAGACCTTGCCGGAGTCAGAAAGAAATCAATGGCCGGAGAAATTGCCCGACTTGGTAGACCTATATAACAATGTCCCAGTAAGCTCTACAAATTGCACCCCAGCTTACCTTATGCGTGCAAGACCCGGTAAGCTACCAATTGATCTAGAAATAGGAATTCTGAAACCGGATGCAGAAGTGCAAGATTCCAATTGGGATACCCTACGTCAACAGCAGTATCGCCAAGTACAAGAGTGTGTGGAAAGAAGTCTCCAGCGAACTAGAGAAAGACAAGAACGAACTTATAATCAGCATGCTCTAGCAACCCCGTTAAAACCTGGTGACCAAGTACTAAAGAGAAATTGTCGCACCAATAAACTGGATAATCAGTGGGAAACCATCCCGTACACAGTTTTACCAGCAAGAGTGAACAATCCTAAAATGTGCCTTATCAGCAAAAACGGAGGGCTAACATCAGTGCTAGTGTCAAGAGACAATCTGAAACTATGTCCTGAAACCTTGAAAGAGCCAGAAGTTATCCAATCGGAACCTGAAGTAATCCAACCCGTACAGGTTCAACCAGTTAAGGAAGAGGAAGAAAAAATTCATACAGTCTTAGGAGACTTTCCTAAAACCTGGCCCACGTACCATGGTGCAGTGGTAGTACCAATGATGGCCTTTTACCAAGTACCAGAACCAACACCAGAGCCCATACAACCAGAAGCCCCAAAACAAACAGAATCAGAAGTTGACCCTGTACCACAAGAAGTCCCAAGACAGGAAGAACAGATTCCTAGTTATAGTGATCCTGGTCACGGTGGGCTTGCCAATCCCACAAACGTGGAATCATCCTTAGCAGAACCAGAAGCACCCGGTAGGTACACATCCACTCATACCATCACGCTAAGTACACCTAGTACACTAGCCTTACGTATGTCCCAGCGTAGTACTCAAGGTCAACTACCGGCAAAATATGCAGATTATCAAATGTGAGTAAGTTAAAATGTGAATTGTGTATATGTTATGTAGTACATTTAACAGAATTTAGAAAAATGTAGTTCAGTCATTAGTTCTTAGTTTGCAATGTTTAAGCCCAGTACCTACAGAGACTTTCCTGTATGAACTACTTACAGTGCCTACAAGTAGTCTTCAACCCCCTGCAGATTTAGCAGGTTTGATAAGATGCAAATAAGTTAGAGCCTGCAAACTTCATACAAGAGCAGGATTTATTAACAGATGCATAAATCTTACAAACCAACAAGTTATGTTGCTCAGTTAAATGTTAATAAATTTTCAACATAAAAGTGTGGGTCAATTATTATTCAACCCCTAGGTTTAATATTTTGTGGAATAACCCTTGTTTGCAATTACAGCTAATAATCGTCTTTTATAAGACCTGATCAGGCCGGCACAGGTCTCTGGAGTTATCTTGGCCCACTCCTCCATGCAGATCTTCTCCAAGTTATCTAGGTTCTTTGGGTGTCTCATGTGGACTTTAATCTTGAGCTCCTTCCACAAGTTTTCAATTGGGTTAAGGTCAGGAGACTGACTAGGCCACTGCAACACCTTGATTTTTTCCATCTTGAACCAGGCCTTGATTTTCTTGGCTCTGTGCCTTGGGTCGTTGTCTTGTTGGAAGATGAAATGACGACCCATCTTAAGATCCTTGATGGCGGAGCGGAGGTTCTTGGCCAAAATCTCCAGGTAGGCCGTGCTATCCATCTTCCCATGGATGCGGACCAGATGGCCAGGCCCCTTGGCTGAGAAACAGCCCCACAGCATGATGCTGCCACCACCATGCTTGACTGTAGGGATGGTATTCTTGGGGTCGTATGAAGTGCCATCCAGTCTCCAAATGTCACGTGTGTGGTTGGCACCAAAGATCTCGATCTTGGTCTCATCAAACCAGAGAACCTTGAACCAGTCTGTCTCAGAGTCCTCCAAGTGATCATGAGCAAACTGTAGACCAGCCTTGACATGACGCTTTGAAAGTAAAGGTAACTTACGGGCTCGTCTGGAACGGAGACCATTGCGGTGGAGTACGTTACTTATGGTATTGACTGAAACCAATGTCCCCACTGCCATGAGATTTTCCCGGAGCTCCTTCCTTGTTGTCCTTGGGTTAGCCTTGACTCTTCGGACAAGCCTGGCCTTGGCACGGGTGGAAACTTTCAAAGGCTGTCCAGGCCGTGGAAGGCTAACAGTAGTTCCATAAGCCTTCCACTTCCGGATGATGCTCCCAACAGTGGAGACAGGTAGGCCCAACTCCTTGGAAAGGGTTTTGTACCCCTTGCCAGCCTTGTGACCCTCCACGATCTTGTCTCTGATGGCCTTGGAATGCTCCTTTGTCTTTCCCATGTTGACCAAGTATGAGTGCTGTTCACAAGTTTGGGGAGGGTCGTAATTAGTCAGAAAAGGCTGGAAAAAAAGATAATTAATCCAAACATGTGAAGCTCATTGTTCTTTGTGCCTGAAATACTTCTTAATACTTTAGGGGAACAAAACAGAATTCTTGTGGCTTGAGGGGTTGAATAATAAATGACCCTCTGAATAAACTTTTCACAATTTAAAAAAAAAAATAAAAAAAGAAATAACATTCTTTTTTGCTGCAGTGCATTTCACACTTCCAGGCTGATCTACAGTCCAAATGTCACAATGCCAAGTTAATTTGAATGTGTAAACCTGCTAAATCTGCAGGGGGTTGAATACTACTTGTAGGCACTGTACATATTCTTGAACATTTCTTCATTATTAACTATGGACCATGCCACAGGACCGATTGTGGTAAAACTACTTGTAAATAGTTTTCAGCCGGAGGCGATAGACTAAAGCTCCGGAAAGACTGCTTTTTGCTTTTTGATCTTTTTCAACTTTCTTTTAGACTTTCTTTTTGACTCTGTTGGAAAAATGGAACCGAGTTCCAGGACGCTAATTGAAGTGCCTTTTCTAGCGGATAGTTAGTTATTTCAATATCTTCAAGAACAGAACTGTATTAATGGACGCTGTTTGAAGTGACTTTTTACAGAACTCTATTTTTGCACTTTGAGTGGTTTTTGTAATTTTTTATTTTTACGACTCTGTAAATATTAATTGTTATATCATTTGTTTATTGTATCACAGTTCCGGAGTACTGTTTTTCACTAAGGGGGAATGTGGCACCCCTAGGGGTATTAGCCACAGTAAAACCATCATTAGTTACGCAATACAAGCACTAGAGCAGACACCGCACTACCACCTCTGGCCAGAAGGTGGAGCTCAACAGACTCCCCTAGAGATATTCTGATCTGAGGTAAATTTGATAGTTAGTTTTTGAGTTGGAGCCGGGACGCTCAGAGGAGCAGTCCCAGAGAAATTGTTCTGAGGTACTTAGGAGAGACTGACAATTTCCAGGCCCAAGCCATCGGTCTGAGGAGGAGGAGACAGAGAAGAGGAACATTTTAGGAACCGGGTAGCCATTAATATCTACCACTGAAAAGGCGCAAATACGGACACCGGATCCGTGGCTGCATTAATTTCACACAATACAGCAACCAGGAGAAGTGAAGGCGATTCAAGCTTCACCAGGGTCAGACACAGCAACATCCAGTGAGTTCAGCGGTACTCCCAGAGGGGGTAAGCAGAGGAAAAGGACTCAAGTTGCCTGTTGAATTAGGACCCAAGAGGGACAGTTTGGGCCGGCAGCCAGTTCACACACAGCAGCAGGGCCACACACAGACAGCGCAAAGAAGGAGGCAAAGGACCCGGCAGGGCAGAGTAACTTAGTCTTCCTGATACAGACTCCGGTAACGGGACTTGTTGTTATGCAGTTTTTGTTAAAGTAAACCGGTTAAACGTTGCCTGCGCCTCAGTCTCTCATTTGGACAGTTGCCACATATCCAGGATTGGGACCATCGAAGCTGAGAAAACCTGTTGCTGATCAAGTAAGTGTCTGCGCCCCCAAAGTCTCTTCACAATACCATCATCTATAACCACCACTGACTTTTACCTCACCTGCCTGGGACCCACAGCCCTACCCGGAAAGGGCTTTCCACCTCAGCTGCCCCACATCATCATCCCCGGCCAGCTACTGGCAGCGGTGGCCATAAATAGCCACATTTATTCCGGGTGGCGTCACAAAAAACTCTTATAAACTTTTATTTATCCCCTGTAAATACCCCCATTGCACTGTGCTTCGCCTGAGACCACAGCCCGGGTCAAGCTACCCGTGACATCCCCTCAAGAAATAGACCCCCGATCCGGTGCTGGGTACCCTGGTCTCCAGGGCGTCACACTGGGATCCAAACAAACACTAATATAGTGGAGGTACTGAAATTAGTACCAAGCATGACAAAACAAAATACATAGCAGAATATGGAGGAAAGTACACAGACATTCCCAGCAGGGAATGATCAAACTCCACCCAGAACTCCACACAGGAAAAATCAGGAAATAAGCCTTTGTACCTAAACAGAAAAAAAAACAAGAAAGTGGAAACCACCAGCAGAGGTACAAAGACAAAAACTTATCTGAAAGGAGTTCTGGTAGACACAGAATAAGGGGCTGGCTTCAGAATGTCCTTAGCACACAGGAGACAACATTGAGCATCGGCAAGGAACAAGAGAACACTACTCAGTTATATAGGCCCAGTCAGAACCACCTGATTGCCAATCATCTTCAGCTGTCTGATTTCTATTCAGCAAGCCAACTCCACTACCAGCACTGACCACAAGAGGGAGCCCCAAACCGAAATCCAGTCCAAATGAATTCACAACACCGCCCCCCAGGTGGGTTACTTCAGTGACCGGGGAAGTCCCATGACTCGTGATGGCCACCCCCCTGCATACCCTGAGCCATTCCCCCCAGGAGAAGGCTGCTAAGCTGTATGGAAAGTGTGTGTCATGATTCGCCTCCCTATACACATGGCTAGGGGGCGGAGCCTTCTCTCGGGCCTCACTTCCGGCCCCTGGATGCCTTAAAAGCTGACACTTGCAGTGAACCAGCGCCGGCTATAAGCTTAGCTCTGCTTTGCCTGTGAAACCACGAGGGGTGGTGGTTGCTGCCTTGTCGTCCGAGTTAGAGGCTGAGATCAGGGAGGCCCAGTCCTCAGCGCCATCTTCCGCTCCAGACACTAAACTGTTTGTCCTTTTGCACCTCCGGTTACGGGTACTTCAAGAGTTCCATGAGTCCGTACTTAGTGGCCATCCTGGAGTTACAGCCACTCGCAGGGCTGTTGCTCGACTGTTTTGGGGGCCATCTCTTCACTCAGATGTTGTTCGGTTTGTGTCTGACTGTGCTACATGTGCCCGTGCTAAGGTATGTCGTAACCGGCCGACCGGGGAACTGGTTCCATTACCTGTTCCTGAAAGACCATGGACCCACTTGTCCATGGATTTCATTACGGACCTCCCTGTCTCAAATGGTATGACTGTGATCTGGGTGGTGGTGGATCATTTTTGTAAACAGGCACATTTTGTTCCCCTCTCCGGTCTACCTTCTGCTGCAGCCCTTGCCAACCACTTTATTGACCAGGTGGTTTGGTTACATTGGTTGCCCCTGAATATTGTGTCTGACAGGGGGGTACAATTCATTTCTCGGTTTTGGAGGGCCTTGTGCAGGCGGTTGGGAATTGAGTTGTCCTTCTCGTCCGCCTATCATCCCGAGTCCAATGGGCAGACGGAAAGGACGAATCAGACCCTTGAGCAAATCCTGCGGTGCTTGGTTTCTGCTCAGCAGGAGGATTGGTGTATTTTTTTGCCCCTTGCGGAGTTTGCATTCAAAAGCAGAGTCCATCAGTCTACGGGAACTTCTCCCTTCTTCTGTAATTATGGGTTTCACCCTCACTTCGGGTCCTTCCCTAGAGTGGATTCGGGGGGGCCAGGGGCTGACTCCATCGTTCAGCATCTGGGGGAGGTGTGGAAGGAGGTATGGCGGTGCATCGTGACGGCTCAACAGTCCCAGAAACGCCAAGTGGACAAACGCCGTTCTCTGGGACCCCCCTTTCAGGTGGGGGGACAAAGTGTGGTTGTCCACTCGGGATATCAGGCTCAGGGTTCCGTCTGCTAAGTTTGGTCCTAAGTTTATAGGGCCCTATGAGATCATCGAAATGATCAACCTGGTGGCCTTTCGGTTGCAACTGCCCCAGACCTTGCGTATTCCCAATGTGTTTCATACCTCCTTGCTTAAGCCATTTGTTCCTTCGGTGGTGGATTCTCAGACCCCTCCGGCTCCGATACTGGTGGACGGTGAGGAGGAGTACGAAATTCAGCGTATTATCGACTCTCGTTGGGTTCGTAGTTCCCTCCAGTATCTGATTCATTGGAAGGGTTACGGTCCGGAGGACCGGTCCTGGGTGCCGGCTCGATCTGTGCGGGCCGATTGGTTAATTGCGGCTTTCCACCGAAATTATCCTGTGAAGCCTGGGGGTCCGGTGACCCCCCCTTGAGGAGGGGGTACTGTCATGATTCGCCTCCCTATACACATGGCTAGGGGGCGGAGCCTTCTCTCGGGCCTCACTTCCGGCCCCTGGATGCCTTAAAAGCTGACACTTCCAGTGAACCAGCGCCGGCTACAAGCTTAGCTCTGCTTTGCCTGTGATTGCTGGTCCTGTGAGTGATATCCTGATCTGTCTGTTCCTGTGCCCCCGTGCCCTTGTCTATGTTCTGTCCCCTGGTCGTCCCTCCTGTCCTGTGTCCCCCCTCCTATTTCCCCACTCGGTTGCTTCCTCCGGTACTGACCTTAGCCTGACTTTGACTTCGCTTCTGCTCGCTCCTCCGGTCCTGCTTCTGCCCGTATGGTGTTTGACCCAGCCTGTCTCACTATTCCTCACATACCCTGCAGTTCTGCCTCTCAGCTGTGCTGATTAGGCAGTGCATGAGAACGCTGTGCATTCCTTCCTGGTTCTCATTGCTCTGTGTAGTGTTGTCTGCTGCAGAGCTCTGGCTCCCCCTGGTGGCAGCATTACAGTGTGAATGTGGAATTAACCCCCTCCTTATCTCGAGGCAAATACCACAGCTTAAATGAGCTGCAATACTCTGTGGCGACTGAAGCCTCAGGGGCACCACATTCCCCCACAGCAAATGGTACCACTACCAGGCTGCAACTAAACAAAATTAGTACACCACAATATTTTTGTATGCATTAAATAACATAACTTTCTTACCTTTATGGGAGACACCATCAATAAACAGTTTCAAACATTTTCAACAGTTACAGGTCAGCAGTGTCATCATGCAATTAACATCACCATTTGCAAATGGAAAAGAAAAACAGTTATTCTTGATTGGTTGCTGGTGGTGCCAGAGAGCTGGTCCCAACCCCCTGGCTCTGGGTATTCAATACACACCCATGGACAAAGTGTCCAACTTTATTGCTATGATGGCAGAACGGCTGCCCATCAGCATCATGATGATCAGGAACTTGTGGCAGCGGGGCTCTCCCGCATTGCTGCCAGGGCGAGATCATCAGCACTAGAAGCCTATTCAATGGTTACAGCTTGCTGAGTCCCTTGCTTGGATTGCACCGCTTTGGTTAAAGTAGCCTTACTTTTAATCAGCTCCAGGATCTGGAGCCGCAGTCGAAACAAGCGGTGCAGTCTATCTTTGAAGTCACCCAGGTATGTGATCATCCTCAGTGGACATGTCCTTGCAGGCACAGGGTTCCCGCCAGTTGCTCGCAGTGGGGATCTTTTCGCAAGCTTTTCAAGCTCCTCCCACACTTTTGCGCTCTTTACGGGTACCGCTCACGATGACCCGCCCCTTGTTTTCCCATGCGGACTGGTTTTTAATGGCGACTGTTCTTTTTTGAAAATAAACGGTTTAACACAGTTTGATAAGGCGCACAATGCCCCTTGTTGCGGGCTTGTTATCCTGTTTGTGACGCCAAATGTAGCGCACCATTGGGCTGGTGGTTAACTTTTTCGTTGCCGGGCCGTTCAAGGTTGGGTCAGGCGATGTCATGGATGGCCTTGCCCGGTTCTGTTGCCCTGAGGCATATAGTAAATGGTGGGGATAGCGGGGCCTTTGTTGTGATGCCTCCTGTGGTATGCGGCCAGGGATTCAGCCGCCGCTGCTGTCGCTGCCCTCCAGGGCAGATGGTAGTAGCAGCAGAGATGGTGTTGCTCCCCACAGGTGGAGCGAGATCCGGGGAGGATGATGAGAACAGTAGTGATGGCATTTGAGCGTCGAGGGGCCAGTGGTGCCGTTAAAAAGAGTCTGAGTCAAATGCTGAGGTTCCAGGTGTCTTTACTTACTCTTTGTGCCGCTCACCCAGGTAGTACTGGTCACTCACTGTGATATGCCCCGTTGGCCTTGGATGAGTTAGAACCAGTCACCGGTGTTTGAAAGAAAAAAGTCCTTTGTCAGAATTGCCCTTCCAGCCGTGGGGAACCTGGGCCGAGCGCTCCGCTTCAAGCCCTAGACTCCGTGAAGAGAAGAAAGAGATGATGGTGTCGTGTCCCAGAAAGGTGTCCTGGGTAAACTGACTGATGATTGTGTGTGTCCTCCTACTTCTACCCCAAGTGGAACCCGCCCCCCAGGTAGCTGGCTTTAGTTACCGGGGAAATACCATGACTCATGATGGCCATGCCCCTGCCTACCCTGAGCCATCCCACTAGGAGAAAGTTCCTAAGGTTTATGGAAAGTGTGAATGTGGAACACCGGTGATTAACCCCCTCCTCACCTTGAGGCAAATACCGCAGCTTAAATAAGCTGCAATACTCTGTGGCGACTGAAGCCTCAGGAGTGCCACATATGCACATTATGCAGTAGACAAACTAGGACAGTACTCCTACTCCAGCGTTTGTCATTGGAGGCTCATGTGATGGGGACTCCCTGAATCAACCATGACTCAGGCCATAGGGCTAATCTTTGTAAACACTATGTACATTGTGCAGTAGACAAACCAGGACAGTACTCCTACTCCAGCTTAATTACTATTTGTCATTGGAGGTCCTTGTGATAGTGACTCCCTGCATCAACCATGACTCAGGCCATAGGGCTAATTTTTGTAAACACTATGCACATTGTGCAGTAGACAAACCAGAACAGTACTCCTACTCCAGCTTAATTACTATTTGTCATTGGAGGTCCTTGTGATAGTGACTCCCTACATTAACCATAACTCAGGCCATAGGGCTATTTTTTTAAACAATGCACATAGTGTGACAACCGCATTTTTTCTGTTCTGTATACGGTCTGTTTTACATCTGTGTGCCTTCCGTTGTTTTTTAGCGGACTGCCCAAAAAAACAAAATAGGTTTACATATAGTCAAAAGCTAGAAAGATAGCTGGATAGATAAATAGCTGGATGGATAGATAGATATAATGTCCCACTCCCCTATATTTTGTAATTTTACACCCTTTGGTGTCTTTCATGTGGCACTAAAGGGTGCTTAGCCTTGTATTTAGCCAAAAAATAAATTTAAAAAAAATGACGTGGGTTCCCCCCTATTTTTTGTAGCCAGCTTAGGTAAAGCAGATGGCTGCAGCCTGCAGACCACAGCTTCACCTTGGCTGGTAATCCAAAACAGAGGGCACCCCACGCTGTTATTTAAAAGTAAATAAATAATTTAAAACAAAAACCGTGGGGTCCTCCCAAATTGGGTCACCAGCCAAGATAAAGTGGACAGCTGTGGTCTGGTATTCTCAGACTAGGGAGGTCCATGGATATTGGACCCTCCCCAGCCTTAAAATAGCAGGCTGCAGCCGCCTCAGAAGTGGCGCATCCATTAGATGTGCACCAGCTCATCCCATTGTCCTGGTGTGGTAGCAAACGGGGTAATACATGGGGTTGATACCAGCTGTGTAATGTCACCTGGCATCAAGCCCAGGCATTAGTGATGTCACGGCATCTATCAGATACCCAACATCCATAACACAGTCAGTAATAAAAAAAATAGACAAAAAAAAAATTTATTTAAAAAAACACTCTCCAAAACTTTCCCTCTTTCACCAATTTATTGAAAAGAAAACCAAATCCGGGTCCGGCGTAATCCAATAAGGGGGTCCTATGATGATCCCAATCATACTCACTGTCCCAGTCAATGAATAACAGAATGTTTCCTATTGGCTGGTAGAGCACTGTAGTGCCCTGAGCTAACATCATTAGGTCAGGCCGGGTCAGTGCAGGGCATAACGAGCACCGATGTCATGAACGCGTGAGGTCAGCGCTTGTCACTAAGTACCTTAGCTGCTGCGTTCTCACGGGAACTGTCCTGTGAACCCATGATGTCACTGCTAATGATAGTCTCGGGCCTTCTGCGAGCCTTGATGTGAGAATGCGTTGTCATGGAAGTCAGTGACAAGCGCTGATGTCACGAATTCAGCGGAGATCATCACAGCTGGTAATGATCTGAGCTAACCTCCTGATGTCGGCGCTTGTCATCCCGTAGATGCTTGCACACTGCTGTGTGAGTCACTGCGGGGCTGAGCAGAACAGTGGGATATACACTGCAGGGACACCAATAGACTGAAGCCACACGGACGTTCTTCCGTGTGGCATAAGTGGATTCCAGAAACCACATGTGAATCAGAAATGCGTGCAGGCATCTTCTCCATGCTCTCCCCATTATTCAGGCCCCCAGACCTCATTCTTGGGTCCAGCAGAAAAATACTCATATTTCCCATTGACTTGCATTGTGCTCACTATTCGGAACGAATACACGAATATTACAAAGTACTCGTTACGAGTATAGCGATTACGAATTTTACGGTACTCGCTCATCTCTAGCCTTTATCTATTAACCTGACGAGCTGAACCTGTCTTCATACCTCATGGATTCAGGGACGTTGCTGATGTGTTTTCTGTATCTGACTCTGAAAAACTACCTACGCACAGAGATTATGATTGTCCCATAGATTTAGTACAGAATTCCCGACACCCCAAGGGTAAAATTTATAATCTTTCTGGTCCAGAGCGTCAAGCCATGAAAGATTATATAGCAGACAGTTGACAGAAAGGGTTTATCAGACCATCTAGGTCACCAGTCAGCGCTGGATTCTTTTTGGTTGATAAAGATGGTGTTCTCCCTTGTATTGACTATCGGGAACTAAACGCTATTACTGTAAAAAATCAGTACCCTCTGCCACTCATCCTCGATCTCTTTAACCAGTTGATAGGAGCCGGGGGTTCACAAAGCTGGATCTCAGGGGTTCATATAATCTAGCCCGCATCAGAGAAGGAGATGAGTGGAAAATGGCATTTAACATACCAGAGGGACACTACTGTCTTTCAGAACTTTGTCAGTGACATTTTCAGAGATATCTGTGGTCAGTATGTGGTGGTCTATCTGGATTGCATCTTGATTTTTTCTCCTGATGCTACATTACCATTTTTTCCCCCAGCACAGTTGCACCCTCCCCATTGAATGTGGTTAGCATGTTAATTAGGTATTATCATTACACAGTGGGGGGATTTATTGTGACTTTGATTAACCTGAAAACACATGTGTTAAAGAAAAACAAAATTACACATTCTAAAAAATGAATAAACACACTAGTATTTTGCTGAATAAAATGAGTTTAATTTTTACTTGTTTGATTTCTAATTTATTTTGGTTTACTATAAAGCCATAGATTCTTATTGCTTATAGAAGTTGAAGCTTTGGGATAATTAGAATATAGATGATTCTGACTGACTAAAATTCACAGATGATAAGATGCATTTCATCACAACTCTTATCATTCCATTTTCCATTGTCAGACATTACAATACAATCTTCCTTGCCAAGGTCATCATTTGGTTCTTTATCATTCCAGTTTGAATATTTTATCATTTCCCCATTTGGATTCCTGAAACTTCCCTCATTCCCAATGGCATTCATACCCAAAAATGGGGAAAGCTTATATTCTTTAACAATTTCAAGCACAGCATCATTTTCCAACGTATCCTGTGGTGAAGCCAGTTGACCTCCTGCTTTGGTGCAGGCCGCTTTTGCATTATTGTAATTGGCTTTTTCACCTCTTGAAACAAAAATCTTATCACCAGCTGCTGTTGCTCCTTTGTAAAAAGTAAGAGCTAAAATAAAGAGAAAATAATTTTATTATACTAAATTAAATGGGTAGTAAGCAGAGTTATGATAATAGTGTCTTATGTAATACTTTAGATTACATTTTAAATATAAGGTAGTGTTTTTCTATCTTGGTATTAGCCACAGGTGTAGGCAGCTACAAATTCACTTTTAAGCCAGGTTCACACATCTGTAGTTTTGGTCAGAGTGCTATCGGTCACAGTACTCCGAGACCAGTCTAAAGGCCGCCTTACATGGAATTCGTGATGCACATCCGCCCGTGTTAGCAATGTTGTTGCGTTTGACACCTATGTGCGATCGAAAATCATCGCAAACACGTGCAAAATCGCTAATCGTTGACATGCTCCCCTATTCCCAATTATCGTTGCTGCTGCAGGTACGATGTTGTTCGTCACTGAAGGAACGAGGAACCTCACCTTACCTGCGGCCGCTGGCAATGAGGAAGGAAGGAGGTGGGCGGGATGTTCGTCCCGCTCCTTTCTGCCCCTCCGCTTCGATTGGGTAAAGGATCTTGTAAAATATTAAAATCTGCTACTGTAAAATAAAAAAAAAAGATTGTACACAGATTATCGGTGAGAAAAAAATCATTCCACTTTCTGGATTAATATCAGACCAATATTTTTATACTGTCATGTCGCCCGAGCCTTATGCTGTCTTCAAAACATTAGAGCCCAGCTGCCTCACATACTGTACCTAAGAAAATACCTTTTACAAATGACCCATGCCATAAACCAATCAGCGCTGTCTAGTAAAATGAGTGTCTCCGGTTTGTACTTCCCACTTAGGGCTCATGCGCACATAACTGCTGAATATTCTGCAGCGATTTGACAGCACATGTGCGCGTCAAATCGCTGCAGAAACACTGTGTAATGGATGCAGTTTTTCTGTACAAAAAAGCTGATTTCATGAGCTGTGGCTTCTGCCCCCACCATAGACAGAGTGGGAGCTGCATCCATAGTGCACGGAATAATTGACATGCTCAGTTTATGAATGTCGCGGGCGGGGAGGACACCATCGCTGTGGCGCTCTCGCTAACGCTCGGGTCCGGCGCTGCTGCGATGGCTGCTTGGTGGCTCGAGCGGTGGGCCGGATTCGGGGACTTGAGCGGTGCTCCTCGCCCGTGAGTGAAAGGGGTGGTTGGTTTGGGGGATTTAGTCCGTGACGTCACCCACGGTTCATGGTGAAAATGGGCACCACCGCTGCTGGTGATGGGGATCCCGGGAGCGATGGCAGGGAGCAGCTGGGATGTTGTTTTCCCCCTCCGTGGGTAGGGGTCGGTGGTCCCGGGGCCCAATGAGGTGACGGGGAGGCAAGGTTGGTGAGGTGCAGGGTTGCAGGGACAGCGCGGCGCGGTGCCGGATGGCACGGGTGTACTCACTCAGCAAGAAGAGTACAAAGTAAACCAAACGGCTGGATGGACGGGTCCCGCAGCTGGCTGCAGTGTCCCTCCCCGGACAGGTGATGGCGGCTGTCTTTCCCTGCACCCTGATGTTCTTCTGACTACTATGGATTCCCAACGGTAGTCCGCTCCCCGGTGTATGGGTACCGGAGGAGCCCGTTTGCCCGCAGACGCTGGCCCTTGGGTCTCTAGCCTTAGGCGGTAGCTGTTACCATCACGGTGTGGGCGGTTGCCTTCAATCGGGTCTTTGGCTGCTAGGAAACCCCTGGGGTTCCGGTCGCACTCGGATTTGACTATTTGTCGGCGGCTCCAAGCCTGGTCGGGGTCCGATGGCCCTGCCTGTGTGTGCTGGCTTCACTTTGCTCCCCGGTCGGTACCGGCGGGCCGTCGCCCCTCCCCGGTCCTACGGTTCCGCGTCGATTCACCACTCCTGCAGACGGCCACCACTGCCTGCCGACCTTGCTGTCAGTGCCTGGGCCACAAACCCAGACACCCAAGTGTTCACTCCTCACACTTCAACCTCCTGAACTAAACTGTCACTTTTCCCGCCACCAAGCCTGTGAACTCCTCGGTGGGTGGAGCCAACCGCTTAGCTCCACCCCACCTGGTGTGGACATCAGACCCTGGAGGGAGGCAACAAGGGTTTTGTGTTTTGCAGGTGTCCCTGTCTGATGGGGGGTGGGGTGTTTGTGTGTTATCTGTGACGACCTGGCTAGGCCAGGACGCCATATTCCCCCTTGGTGAAATGCAGACTGTCCTCGGGCTGCCCGTCCATCACCGGTTTTATTTTTCTTTTCAAAATTGTAAAAATATAAATAACATGTAACATTTCAAACATATAAGCATTTTTGTGAGGACACTTAAACGTTGCACATATAAACATTTTTACTGACGGACGGACGGATGTCTTCCGCTCTCCCACCCAAGCAACCTAGCCCTGATGCTGCTCCTAAGAAGTGGGCAGCACCCCTTGACCCCAGTCCAGGTTCAGGCTGCCCGAGCGGGAACGGGTACGGTTACTCGCACCCGGCTGTCACTTCAGGGACCCCACGTCCTTGGGGGACCCCTGACCCACGGAGGATTTCCACCGGTCCTGGTGGTGGCCAGGCCCCAGCCTGCTCTGCTGCGGCGCTCTTCCTCCAATCTGCCTCTCCGGAGGCGGCTCCAACAGAAAATCACCCCTCAACTTATTTACAAGCCCACAAGTTCGTGGGTGGCCTGCCAGTTCTCGGCCATGTCCATGAGTAGTCTCTCATGCAGGTGGTAAACACAGGGTCCCTCCTGGGACAACTTTCCACAACGGCCGGAATAATCACATGTAGACAATCAGGTAATGTTCACGGTTCATTAAAGTCATTCAATCAAACTGCTGAGGGTCCCAACGGGAGACAACTTCTTGCAACGGCGGACCACTGTCCCTACTTAAGGTCATACTCCTGCAGGACCTCTTCCTGCTCCACATCCGGACGACTTGGTGGAGGAGGGGGCTGGGGCCGAATATGCTCACTGTGGCTCTTCCTCTGCGTGACATTCAGGGCAAACCAGCCCCTCTCCCCACAATGGCAGGTGTAAGTCACTAGGTCGCCCGGCAATAGATCACGACCTAGGTGGCCCGTGGGGAGGTGCGAATTGACATTGCGGCGGGATATGAATACTTCGGCCTCCAGGCCCGGCTCATAGATGAAGCCGAACCCCCTCCGTTGGTCAAATTGCCGGACTTGACCCTCGTACACTGGGCCCCGCACCCGAAAGGTGGCATGACGGAGTGCATCTTTATCTCTGATCACCCTTGCCATCACTTCTGCCCTCTGCTGTTCCCTGGCGGCAATCTCCCGGCCCAACGGGTTTGGTTCCCTTTCCCAGTATGAGGTGTTGGCAGACCCCTGCGCCCGGGTCGGGCCCCGCTGGACCACACCCACACTGGCCACTACCGGTACTTTCTCGTGGGGGTCCTGCGGTGTCGTAAACTGTACTGCTGCTTGGCAGTGGTGGCCCGGCGCAGCCTCAGCCGAGGCGGGGGACTCAGGGTTCGCTGACCTCACCGGTTGGGCCTTCGGGCCAGCAGCGGCCGGTTCTTCCACGGCCGGGCGGACTGCTGGAGCCGGGACGGTCTCAGATGTGGCCATTTCTGGGGCCGTCAGCTTCTCATCACGGACGGCTACTTCCCGCGGTATCTTCCAGGGCAGCGGGAGAGACGCAGGCCGTTCCCGAAAGATGCCCCCAGGCCGGTCCTCTAGGGCGGACGGGTTGGCTTCCGCTACCGGTGTTGGGGGTAGCGGACCGAGCGGAGGGGCGACAGCAGCCAGTATGGATGGCGGGAGAAGCAGGAGGGTGAGCGGGCGTAAGCCGGGCCCCTCAGCCACAGCAGCAGGTCCTTCTTGGACACAGAGGCGTGGCTCACTTACCCGCTCCTCCAACTCTGCCTCCACCTCGCATCTCCGCACGGCCAGCACCACTTCCTCCATCTCAGCCACCCAGTGCTCCATCAAGAACCGAACCTGGGCTTGAAGGCTGCAGCACATCTGTGCGGTCCGGGCTTCCACCCACGCCGCCATTCCTAGCGTGGGCTCGGGGATTTCCGCGTTGGACGGGACATCCTGCATGACTGTGTTTCAGGAACCAATTGTTTGCAGAGTCCTGGCGTCCCCGCTCTTATAGCCTCGGCTACATCAAGCAGACACACTCTCGCGCTCCCTTGGTACTCTTCAGCACTTCCGTTTGTTGGGGCGGGGCTTCGCTTTCTCGCCTTCCCTGCTCGGAGAAGATGCTCGAGTGGGAGATTTTCGCGCCAAGATGGCGGCGCTTCAAAATTTTCGGCCAGACACCGCCGGCGGAGATCACAAGGCGCACTTCTAATGGTAAGTAGATGGGTTCATTCCTGTTCGTGACGCCAAGTTATCGCGGGCGGGGAGGACGCCGTCGCTGCTGCGCTGGATGCTCGGTGGCTTGAGCAGTGGGCCGGATCTGGGGACTCGAGCGGCGCTCCTCGCCCGTGAGTGAAAGGGGTGATTGGGTTGGGGGATTTAGTCCGTGATGCCACCCACGGTTCGTGGTGAAGATGGGCACCACCGCTGCTGGTGGCGGGGATCCCGGGAGCGATGGCAGGGAGCAGCTGGGATGTTGTTTTCCCCCTCCGTGGGTAGGGGTCGGTGGCCCGGGGCCCAATGAGGTGACGGGGAGGCAAGGTTGGTGAGGTGCAGGGTTGCAGGGACAGCGCGGTGCGGTGCTGGATGGCACGGGTGTACTCACTCGGCAAGAAGGGTACAAAGTCCTTGGTAAACCAAACGGCTGGATGGACGGGTCCCGCAGCCAGTTGCAGTGTTCCTTCCCGGACAGGTGATGGCGGCTGTCTTTCCCTGCACCTTGATGTTCTTCTTCTGACTACTATGGATTCCCAACGGTAGTCCGCTCCCCGGTGTATGGGTACCGGAGGAGCCCGTTTGCCCGCAGATGCTGGCCCTTGGGTCTCTAGCCTTAGGCGGTAGCTGTTACCATCACGGTGTGGGCGGTTGCCTTCAATCGGGTCTTTGGCTGCTAGGAAACCCCTGGGGTTCCGGTCGCACTCAGATTTGACTATTTGTCGGCGGCTCCAAGCCTGGTCGGGGTCCGATGGCCCTGCCTGTGTGTGCTGGCTTCACTTCGCTCCCTGGACGGTACCGGTGGGCCGTCGCCCCTCCCCGGTCCTACGGTTCCGCGTCGATTCACCACTCCTGCAGACGGCCACCACCGTCTGCCGACCTTGCTGTCAGTGCCTGGGCCATAAACCCAGACACCCAAGTGTTCACTCCTCACACTTCAACCTCCTGAACTAAACTGTCACTTTTCCCGCCTCCATGCCTGTGAACGCCTCGGTGGGTGGAGCCAACCGCTTAGCTCCACCCCACCTGGTGTGGACATCAGACCCTGGAGGGAGGCAACAAGGGTTTTGTGTTTGGCTGTTGTCCCTGTCTGATGGGGGTGGGGTGTTTGTTGGGTGTTTGTGTGTTATCTGTGACGACCTGGCTAGGCCAGGGCGCCACATGAACGCACGGATTTGGGTCAAAATTTTAGCATCCAAATCGATGCATTCATAAAAGCAACGTGCACACATCTTCATAGATTTTACATGGGACGCAGGATGCATGCATTTACGCTGCAGTACAATACGCAGCGTAAATGCATGCAATTACGCAACGTGCGTATGAGCCCTTACTCTGTCTCAGAAATTACCATCCTACTGTCTTGATTGATGTGAATGAATGATGTCTCTTATGTCATCCACAGAATGTAATCAACCCTCTATTTACACAGTAGGGTAAAGGAGCTGCACTGGTACAACAGAGTCTGCAGGGAACAGAGGCAGTGCCGAGTCTAGAAACAACAATAAGGCAATGTGGCATTGCTTAGCACACAGCATTGGAGAACTATAAAATGTATTTTCTTGGATTTGATGGGCACTTATGTACAGGTCCATCCAAAGATGTGTTTTAGGTAATTTTGTGGTGCTGCATATTTTCACTGAGAAAAAAAATGCAGCATCTTGCTGTAGGGAATTGAAAGTATTGCCCAAACCCCCTTGAAGAAATTTTAATGTGTGTAAAGCAATGAACTAGTTTGAATGTGGCTTTCTGTGATTCTTAACAGATGTGCATTTGGTCAGGCACATGTAGGGTTAATACTTGAACCTGGCCTAGAGTGGGAGGAATTATATGGGCAGACAAGAGAACTGTTTACTTGGAGTGGATAGTTAGAACTGAGAGGTCAGTGGTGCAAAACCTAAGGTTGTAGGCCCCCTTCACACATCCGTGATAAAAATGCACATTTTCATGGTCCGTCTTGTACATCCGTGTGACCATCCGTCTATCCGTGTGTTTTCCATGTGCTGTATGTGTGGCTATTTTTTACGTCCATGTGACGTATGTGTGACCGGTGCAGAAAAAAAACAGATGATGTTGTAATTAAGGGTTTTTATGTTGAAAATGTGTGTCGAATTAGGAATTAGAGTTTAAAGACCTGTGTTTACGTAGGGGCCCATTCTTTCCAGCAAAATCAACACACACACAAACACCTTCTCTACCAAACTCCAACACTCCACTCAGGAAGTGCACACCAGAATGTACAGAATGTAATAAAGGATTACAAAAAAGGCTAACAAAGTTATTCTCCTTGGTACAAAAAAAAACGCACACAGATGACACACAGATGATACAAGGATGACATACGTGTGATTCTGTGATTTTCATGGACCCATTGATTTCTATTGACCCTAAACATCTGTCAAAAATAGCACACAGACACACGTCTGTGAGAAAACACGGATGTGTGTGCAAACTTGTTGATTTTAATGTGTCTGTGTATATCCATGTCTCTGGTACTTAAGAAAATGGATACGTACAAATTACTTATGGATAGCAGGTTGCAAAGTGTCTTAAGTGGGAAGTTATCAGATATTACTGTATGTCCTAAGGACTGAGGAAACATTACGAGATACATGTTAGGCCTCTTTCAGAGGTCAGTGATTTTGGTACGTATGTGCTAGTTTTTATACATTCCAGAATCAGTGACATAAGCAGACCCATTATAATCAATGGGACTGCGCACACATCAGTGATTTATCACTCACCGTGTCTCCGTGCAGCGTACACGCATGTCCATTTGCTTCTCACGGAGACATGTTCATTTTTTTTCTGGCACCAATGATGTCCCACGGACCACACTATGGTGAAACACGTACCATAAAAATACAGACATTGGAAATAAAAAACTGTTTAAACTCACCTGTCTCCAGCGACGCTGTATTCAACCTCTGCTCTCTGCAGTTTCCTGCCCGGCCAATTACTGGCATGCATATTCAGTTATGCAGGCACAGCTGACTTGGAAGTGGCTGCAGACGTCAGACAGCGGCGACCGCATGCTGCATCATTGGACTCTTCAGCACCATGGACAGCAGGAGCGGGGACCGGTGAGTTTATCTCCATGTGCAATCATGTATCACGGAGCAAGGATCACGGATTACACATGGACAACCCACGTGTGCCATGAATTATGGCACATGGAGGGTCATATGCGTTTTTAACCCGTCAGTGAAAAACGTCCGTGTTTTTCACTAACGTGTGAAACAGGCCTTAAGCCTGCTTTACACGTTGCAATTAGGTGTGCGATCTCGTATGCGATGTGACACGCCCAGGTTGCATATGCGATTTGATGAGATCGCACGTAGTTTGTTTATTTGCTGTCACACGAGTGTTCGTATCATGTGCGAAATTGTTCAATTTTGTGTTCGATTCTTTTGATCATGTGTTCTGTGCCGTTTTCCTCCCTTTTTTTTTTCCACCCAGACAGATGCAAATATGCTTCCAAGTAGACACCCTTTTTTTTTTCTTTCATCCAAGCAAACCAACAATTAACGCATTTACGTGATTAAATTGTTTAATAATCCACACCTAAAATAATTACGATTACTTAGTGTCTATAAAAGGCTTTCAAAGAATGTCTAATCTGGGAAACCACATTCACCATAACGCATGTGCGCACAATTTCTTATAATTAGGATGGGCGTATCAGTGTCACATGAAACGACACAACCCCCTCACCATATGACATGCAAAATATGGGAGGAACACATCGTATGAGGGATGTCACGCGCTTCAATTGAATTGGTTCGTGCAACAAAACGTTCAATGCTAGAGAAATTAACGATGTGTATGCGATCAACGTATTTCCGTTCAATCTTGATCGCACGTAGGTGTCACACGCAAATACGTCACGAACGGATATCGGATATGCGTCACTTACAACTTGACCCCAACAACGGATTGTAAGATCTATTGAAGCGTGTAAAGCAGGCTTTAGACAGCAACATTTGATAGACTGGAACCCAGGCCAAGGAGCTGATTAAATGCTATAGGGAGAGAAACCCAGGGGAAGTAGAAGGCCTATGTAATGGAGGACAGAAAGAAATAGACTTGTATCAGCAGGATGCTAGTGATCAGTTGACTATGGTGAAAAGGAACCCAATTGTGTATATTAAAGGAAATTACCTTCAACATATTGAGACATGAGATCCGGGAGCTCAGGGTGCATTGCAGCCAGGAGTTTGTGACATACCAAGAAGTGACTTTGCAAGTAGCAGTGAGGAGTCATACCAATGTGACCTGCCTAAGGGAAGCCTCACAGGACAACTGAGAACTTTGAGTAGATGTGAGTTGCCGGAGTGTCATATCTCGACCAGTGCAGCCCTCAAAAGGGAAAGACGAAGGCTCCCAGGAATGTTATGAGAAACAAGCACAAGAATTGTAAGAAAGAGGATTTGTCATTATATGTAACTGAGAAGCATCAATGCCTACTGAAAGTGAAGTGTCTGTGAGATTTGGCACCTATTATTATTGATGTGAATAGTTTCACTAGTAATAGTAATAGTTTCTATAGTAACTGTAGTGCCACCTTTTGGACATAGCAATCCTAAATGTCAAAAGTGACCCTTTAAAAGCCTTGTCATATGACTTAGGATTTATGCTAGATCAGAACCTCAATTTGCAGACATTGTTTAGGGGTGATTGCCCCTCATCAGTGCAAAGTATGAGATCCTGTGTGACTGGACCATCAGAAGCCGAAGAGTAATATACAAACAAAAGGGGAGAGACGAATACCAGAGTCAAGAGTGAGGATACAAGTCAGGGGCCGAGAAGTCCAAATACAGATAAGGGAGGAGGACTAACAGGTTAGGCCAGATGAAGATATTAGACAGGAACAGGTAGTCAGGGACCAGGATGGCTGATGAACGGGGGAGGGTACAGATCAGGACACATTAGCAGGGAGGCAGGACAGGTCGGGACTCGGGAACACTCACCAGAGTCAGCATACGCGCTGCAAGGCAAACATATTACTGGCGCTGAACCATAGGTTTAGCACCAAGATATACAAATGTGGTCAAAATTGTTGGTACCCCTCGTTTAATGAAAGAAAAACACACAATGCTCACAGAAATAACTTGACTCTGACAAAAGTAATAATAAATAAAAAAAATCTATGAAAATGAACAAATTAAAGTCAGACATTGCTTTCCAACCATGCTTCCACTCACTAAATTTTAAAAAAAAATAAAAAACTCATGAAATAGGCCTGGACAGAAATGATGGTACCCCTGAAAATAATGTGACAAAAGGGACATGTTAAATCCAGTTGTTTCCTCTAATTAGCATCACATGTGTCTACAATCTTGTAATCAGTCAGTGGGCCTGTATATAGGGCTACAAATACTCACTGTGCAGTTTAGTGACATGGTGTGTACCACACTCAACATGGACCAGAGGAAGCGAAGGAAAGAGTTGTCTCAGGAGATTAGCAAGAAATGTATAGACAAGCATATTAAAGGTAAAGGTTATAAGACCATTTCCAAGCAGCTTGAAGTTCTTTTGACTACAGTTGTACATATTATTCTGAAATTTAAGATCCATGGGACGGTAGCCAACCTCCCTGGACATGGCCGCAGGAGGAAAATTGATGACAAATTAAAGAGATGGATAATACAAATGGTAATAAAAGAGACCAGAGACTTCTAAAGAGATTAAAGGTCAACTTCAAGCTCAAGGAACATCAGTGTCAGATCTCACCATCTGTCAGTTTTGAGCCAAAATGGACTTCAGGAGAGACAACCAAGGAGGACACCATTGTTGAAAAAAAAAATCATAAAGAAGCTAGACTGGAATGTGCCAAACTACATGTTAACAAGCCACAAAGCTTCTGGGAGAATGTCCTATGGACAGATGAGTAAACAATGGAAGTTTTTGGCAACGCACATCAGCTCCGTGTTCACAAATGGAAAAATAAAGCATATCAAGAAAATAACCCTTTCCCTAATGTGAAACATGGAAGAGGCTCTGTTATGTTCTGGGGCTGCTTTGCTGCATCTGGCACAGGGTGTCTTGAATCTGTGCAGGGTACAATGATATCTCAAGACTATCAAAGGATTCTAGAGAGAAATGTGCTGCCCAGTGTCAGAAAGCTTGGTCTCAATCACAGGTCATGGGTCTTGCAACAGGATAATGACCCAAAACACAGCTAAAAACACTCAAGAAAGGCTAAGAGGAAAACATTGGACTTTTCTCAAGTGGCCCTCTATGAGCCCTGACCTAAATCCTATTGAGAATCTTTGGAAAGAGCTGAAAGATGCCGCCTGGAAAAGGCAACCTTCAAACACGAGACAACGGGAGAAGCTTGATCTTGAGGAGTCAGCCAAAATACCTGTCGAGAGGTGCAGAAGTCTCATTGACAGTTATAGGAATCGTTTGATTGCAGTGATTGCCTCAAAATGTTGTGCAACATAATATTAAGTTAAGGGTACCATCATTTCTGTCCAGGCCTATTTTATGAGTTTTATTTTTTAAAAATTCTGTGGAAGCATGGTTGAAAAGTAATGTCTTACTTTCATTTGTTGATTTCCATAGATTTTTTATTATTACTTTTGTCAGATTCAAGTTATTTTTGTGAGCATTGTGGAGTTATCTTTCAGTAAACGAGGGGTACCAACAATTTTGACCTTGTGTAGTGTTCCGACATCCGTAACGAGGCAGAGGAAGTTAACCCCTGACATGACCAGGCCGGAGTTGGGAGAAAACACAGCAGGGAAAAGCCGTCCTGAATCATGACAGTACCCCTTTCTCAAGGGGGGCCACTGGAACCCCAGGTTTCCAAGGAAACCTTCTCTGGAAGGCATGAACCAGTCGGTCAGCATAGACTGATTGTGCCAGGACCCAAGATCAGTCCTCAGGTTCGTAACCCCTCTAATCTACTAAGTACTGAAGTGAGCTGCGGACCATACGACAGTTGACAATGTGTTCCACCTCATATTCTGTCTGCCCATCAACAGAAACAGGAAGGGGGGAAGGGAGGATGTAGAGACTCAGCAGGAGAGGGAACGAATGATTTAAGAAGGGACTTGTGATATACATTGAGAATCCAAAATGACTTGGGGAAGCACAGACGAAAGGCCATGGGGGTAATAACCTCGACGATCTCGTATGGACCAATAAACTTGGGACCCAGCTTAGCGGATGGAAGTCTCAAACGGATGTTCCTGGAAGACAGACACACTTTGTCCCCCACCTGAAAATTAGCTCCAACGGAACATCGTTAATCGGTAAAGCTCTTTTGTCTGCCCTGGGCAGCCCCAATGTTCCTCTGTATCTCCCTCCAAACCTTCCCCAACCGGTGGACTGCCGAATCAGCCCCTTGGCACCCAGAATCTAGTCTGGAAAATTCACCAAAATGGGGATGATAACCGTAATTACAAAATAATAGGGTGGTGCCAGTGGACTGGTTAACTCGACTATTGAAAGTGAATTCAGCCACAGGCAATGAGGAAGACCAATCATCCTGCTGAGATGAAGCCAGACACCGTAAAATCTGCTCTAGTGACTGATTGGTTCTCTCAGTTTGCCTGTTGGTCTCGGGATGGTAGGAAGATGAAAAGGTTAATTGAACACCCAGTCTTTGCAGAATGCCCTACAAAATGTGGAGACGAATTTGTCAGACACAATTTTCATAGGGACACCATGCAGCCACACAACATGTTCAATAAACAATTTAGACAGTGTCTCTGCATTAGGTAGTCCCACCAAGGGAACAAAGTGCGCCTGTTTGCTGAACCTGTCCACCACCACCCACACAACATTGGTCTTACCATTGGAGATAGGGAAATTGGTGATAAAATCCATGGACAAATGAGTCCAGGGTCTATCCGGAATTGGCAACAGAATCAATTTCCGGTTGTGGGAGACTTTAGAATGAGCACACATATGACATGCCGACACAAACATGGCAACATCAGAGTACAAGGAGGGCCACCAACACAACCTGACAATAGCTCTCCTAGTGGCCGAGACAGCGGGATGACCGCTAATTTCGGAATCATGGAACTCCTGGAAGACCCTTAACCTAACTTCAACAGGAACAAAGAACTTGGTATTGGATAACAAAGGAGGAGCAAGTGACTGGACACCACAAATCTCAGACTCCAATTCGAAGGACACCCCCGCAACAACCACCCCTAGAGGATACACTTACTGTATTTCTCTTGCTTTGACAACACTAATTGTTTTTTGGTCCTGCCAATAAGGCATATTTGAATTTGAATTTGATTTGAATTTGAAAGGAGGAAGGAGGTTCGGGGGTGATATCAGATCCAAGCTGCATGATAAGGCATCAGCCTTAATATTCTTGGAACCGGGCCTAAAGGTGATGGAAAAATGAATAAGTGAAAACAAAAAGCGACCACCTAGCCTCTCTAGGCGTTAAACGTTTGGCAGACTCGATGTAAGACAGGTTCTTGTGGTCAGTGATCACCATAATCCCATGAACAGCCCCCTCCAAAAAGTGCCTTTATTCTTCAAAAGCCAATTTTATGGCCAACTATTCACAATTTCTCACATCATAATTCCTCTCAGCGGAGGAAAACATTTTAGAGAAAAATGCACTTGGTCTTAAATTGGTAAAAGTAGCTGGTCCCTGGGATAACACTGCCCCAACCCCCACCTCCAAGGAATCCACCTCCACAATAAATTGTTCCAAGAAATCAGGCTGAACAAGCACCGGAGCGGTCATAAAAAATTCTTTTAGCCTCATAAATGTTTCTACCACCAAAGATTGCCAAACCTTAAGATCAGCCCCCTTGTGGGTGAGATCAGTGAGTGACTTGACCACCTGAGAAAACGCCTGATACATTTTCGGTAATATTTTGCGAAACCCAAAAAATGCTGCAGGCCCCTGAGATCTCTGGGTTTAACCCAGTTAATAATAGCTTGTACCTTACTGGAGTCCATACGAAGTCAAATGTCAGAAAGGATAAACCCGAGAAAGATTTCTTTGACACAAAAAATACATTTCTCAGTTTTCACAGAGGGAATTCTCCCATAACCTACTAAGTACTGTATGTATAAGACCAATGTGAGACTCCTTGTTGGATAAAAAAGTGAGAATATCATCCAAGTATACCACAATAAAACACGCAATGAGATCAGAAAATACAT